>NC_041218.1:70220959-70301759 GCF_002837175.3 Physeter macrocephalus
GGACCTAGAGATGATCATACTAAGTGAAGTAAGTCAGAAAGAGAAAGACAAATACCGTATGGTATCACTTATATGTGGAATCTAAAAAAAAAAAAAAATGGTTCTGATGAACCTAGGGGCAGGACAGGAATAAAGACGCAGACGTAGAGAATGGGCTTGAGGACACAGGGAGGGGGAAGGGTAAGATGGGACGAAGTGAGAGAGTAGCACTCACATATACACACTATCAAATGTAAAATAGATAGTTAGTGGGAAGCACTTGCATAGCACAGGTAGATCAGCTCGGTGCTTTGCTACCACCTAGAGGGGTGGGATACGGAGGGTGGGAGGGCTACACAAGAGGGAGGGGATATGGGGATATATGTATACATATAGCTGAATCACTTTGTTATACAGCAGAAACTAACACAACATTGTAAAGCAACTATACTCCAATAAAGATGTTAAAAAAATTTTAATTACTACAGGAAACTTTATTTCCTCGTTGAATAGAAATATATGATTAATAAGAAAAATGCATACCAAATAACACATCATTAGCAAATGTCAATTGAAAAATCAAATACACTTTATGAATCTTTTTTTTTTTTTTTTTTTTTTTTGTGGTACGCGGGAGTCTCACTGTTGTGGCCTCTCCCGTTGTGGAGCACAGGCTCCGGCCGCACAGGCCCAGCGGCCATGGCTCACGGGCCCAGCCACTCCGCGGCATGTGGGTTTTTTGTGGTACGCGGGCGTCTCACTGTTGTGGCCTCTCCCGTTGTGGAGCACAGGCTCCGGACGCACAGGCTCAGCGGCCATGGCTCACGGGACCAGCCTTTCCGCGGCATGTGGGATCTTCCCGGACTGGGGCACGAACCCGTGTCCCCTGCATCAGCAGGCGGACTCGCAACCACTGCGCCACCAGGGAAGCCCCACTTTATGAATCTTAATGAAAAATTGTCAGATGTATGTCATACCAAATGGGATAGGAATGGGCCAATAAGAGGTGAAGAGAGTAAAAGCACAAGTTATTAGGACTGGTAAATTCTGATTTAAATATACTATATTAACTTTTTTCTGTGTAAAGAAAATAGTAAGCCATATACACGTAACTATGAAGATCAACCTGTATAACCTAAAAAACTATTAAAGGATAGAAATTAGGCATACCTAATGCTTAAATAAATACCTCATACTTCAAGAATAGTGCAATCTTTGGAGTAATAAGAATTCTTTTAAACTTCCAATATTAAAAGACAATAAGCAAATATACTGATAAAGAATAATCTTGTTTTTCATAGTAGAGTTAAGAGCAGAACAAATTTATTAAATAATCTGCACAGATACAGGCAATTTACCTTAAGAATGTGTTCCAATAGTCAGAAACAAATTAATTGACTGTTCAAGTTTTTGTATATATATTTGTACTGTTTTGTTTTTTAATTCTTTGATATGAAAGAATTAGAGGAAGGCATACTGGGAAAATAAAAACCATCATGGGAGAAATCCCTTTACCTTCCTTTTAAGGGGGTAAGAGAAAAACTGAGGAAAAATACAGTGTGTACAACATGAATATTTAATATGGAGATGGTAGGAGGCATGCTGTCAAATTATACTGATCTTTCCAGTTTTATTTTAAAACATTTGTTGTTCTTTATGGTTTCTTTCTTTAGACAATTGATATATCTCTGATTCCATGCTACAGCAACCTACTGAAATATTCAGGTAGGATACTGAAATACTCCCAATCTTTCATAATATTTAGATACAAAATAACTTGGATATTCACAGATCATTCAGGGCTCTCTCTTGAGCTTGGAGTTTGTGACTTTTGCCAGAGCAAAGGGTTGTATGATGGAAAAGCATGCCTCCAGACTCTGGGCTTTAAAGCAGCTATGTAGTGGGTGACTAGGAGAAAGCCCCATGATACTGAACTAGATACTGTTATGATGTTATACTTACTTTAAGATGGTGGTATTATCACAACAGACGTGAGATACTGTCAAATATGTGTGTTTTTTGGCTTTAAGTTCATTTAACCACAGACAACAGCCAGAAAGTGAATATTTCTTGAGAAAGGCATAAAGAAAGCATGAATATGGCTTTTTTGTGGACTTTGAGGAGACTTGATTAAAATGGAGTCTATCTTTGGAAAAAAATGGAAAATGCAGTTAGTTAGCAAATGAGAATATATCACCAAGACATTGAGGGCTAGGCAGAAGCATTTAGAGTTGTTTGAGGGGAAAACTTTGAATTATATTTACTCTCATCTTTCTCCCCATGCCCCAAATTTGTAAAGTAAAAGACTTCCTTTTTGTTGGGAAAAAAAAGACTAGTTTAGGCCAACACTTCTATCAAATAATTGTGCTTATCACCTCAAAGCAGTAACTTGTCACTCAGCTACTACCATCAGGCCTGCTCTGTGAAAGTCAGTATCAAGGGAGTGAGAACATAAGTAAGCCACAGCCTGGGCAAAAATATTGGCAAAAGAATCATCTAGAAAAATTATGGAGACAGTAAACAGATCAGTGGTTGCCAGGGATTGGGGGGAAGCAAGGAGTAAATCTGGCACAAAGAATTGTTAGAGCAGTGAAAACACTCTGGATGGTACTATAATGATGGATACATGATATTACACATGTGCCCAAGCCCACAGAATGTACAACATCGAGTGAGCCCTAATGTAAACTATAAACTTGGGGTGATTTTGGTGTGTCAATATGGGTTACAATTGTAACAAATGGACCACTCTCACGGGGAATGTTGATAATGGGTGAGGCTATGCATGTGAGAAGGCACAAAGTACATGGGAAATCTCTGTACTTTATTCTCAATTTTGCTGTGAACATAAAATTGCTCTTAAAAGATAAAGTCTTCAATTAAAAAAAAAGTCACCCTTGAGAAATATATACTAGATATATAGAGCTCGTCTTACGCAGAGATGCTCAGATTTCATATCCAAACCAAAATGCATTTTAAATTTGCAATGACACTTTTATTGGGAAGGTTTTAGAAGTGAATAAATTGTATCCATTTTATCTAATATTTTCAGATATACATAATTATAAATATTAACAAGCATATGTTTAATATTTATATGTAAAATTTAATACATAATTTTACCTGTAATAGTTTAATAAGTGAGGGATGAAGGCATCTCAGATTAAAATTTACTATAAAAAGCTGGTAAGATAATTGTTTTTTTAAACTAACTTCCCTCACAAAATTCACATCCAAACTGATCTGATAAAGAGTAAAACACCCTACACACACACACACACACACACACACACACACACACACGCACACAATCATATGTATGTACACACAGGCAAATGACAATACCTTAATTCATCAGGACTTTAAAATATATTTAAGGAAAAAACTGTTGAAACAGGAGAAAATAACAACTCAAGACACTGAAAGAAATACCATGTAAGAAGTAAAATGCTTAAATTGAAAATATAGTATTGTACTTTACCACTTCGCATCTCACTTTTAGCTAGTCAACTTAGATTTTTCACCCAATTCTAACTTTCTTTAATTATATCGTTTCATTAATTTGTTATTATTATTTTTCGTTCATAAGCTTTATCATTTTTTGAACCATAAGACAACTTATGACATCTTAGCTTGATTGTGCAATTTGTGTCTCTCCTCTTGAATGACAAAAAAAATGAAGAAACCAAAAGAACAAAAACTTACAAAAATGGATATTCACTGTAATTACTGTGTAGGTTAAATTTTATAAAGCAGAAGAAATAAAATAGTCTCATTAGAAGTGGTACAAAACTAATATGGTGGAAACAAGTTTTTAACCTTGGATATTCTGTTTCTTAGAAAGAATATAAAACTTAATTCATAGTGTTCTCAAGATGCAAACTCTATTAAATATATTTTTTTAAGGCTTGGGGAAAATGGTAAAGACTTAGTTACCTTCTGCCACTAGATGGAGCCTGGGCATCTGTACGGCAAAATTCTCACCAAGTTTACATTTGGCTATATTTCATTACTTAGAAACTGACATAGAGCAGTTTAATATGAATGGGGGGAAGGGGAAATAGGTGATTTTTAGACTGTAGTATCTTGGCAAAATGTAAATTAATTCAAAGTTGACATTACTTTGTCTCTTTAGAGTCCCCTTTCCTGAATATAGATTCTCCAACACAAAACCCACAGACCTCTTTACTTGTGTACCTGCCTCTCAATGTTCTATCTGTTCTGCAAAGACTTCTCTAGAGCCTTCAATAATGCTTTAAAGATTATTCTACCTCCATTTTTCTTATTTTTTTCTGAACCGACTGATCATATGAAACATTCATTCTTGATCTTTATCATATAGTATCTCTTACATGTGGTTATAATGATTTCACTTAAAGAAGTGGCCTTCTCTCTTGTGAGGAGATGACAAAACTCTAGGATCAGCACTTTGGAATGGACATCAACTTCAAAAATACAAATGGCCTACTTGAGACAAATAGATACCATCCATTTGTTGTGGGTTGCATCTTTAGGCCTCTGGGAAGTAGGGTAATCATAGGAGAAGGGTTTCTGTGTGCAACAGCTATGGTGAAAAAGAAAAAAACAGATTTGTTGCATCCTGCCTTCAATAATTCAACTTGTCAGACTGCCAGGTATTATCTTGGAAAAGATTTAAAAACTGTAGTCCTAGCACTAACATAGGAAAGATTTTGTGAAATGCTGGAAAGTTTACAACTTTCCAGAGAATAGAATTTTGGCTTTTGTAGATTTAATGTAAATTATTTCAATTCTTTTTGATCAATCCTGAAAGTTCACAATGTTTAGTATTTGTAATTATGCCAAGGCAAAGGTTTGAACCCCATGCTGTGTTATGAAGCCCTTGTACAGGAATGAACCTCTTAGCTTAAGAGTAGGTCTAGTTAACTGCCTAGAATACACATAGCAACTCAGCTCTGTTCTCAACTTACTATGTATGGAAGAAATGTTTTGTGACTTCTCTGTCGAAGACCACCTAAATGATATTTTCTGTTTTATATTTGCAATTAGGAGAAAGAACACTAAAAATGAAAAATCCTTGAGGCTAGGGTTCAGAGAAGAAGGAGGAGCCAGTGTTTGAGGAGACAAAGCACCTTGGGATAGGGAGACTGTATCAGCTACCAAAAAGACTACTTGAACCTGAATTCCAGAAAGAAAAGGAGCAAGTGTACAGATGACCAGACTTAGCCTAATGCATCTTCCTGAAGCCTCACTTGCTCACATGCAAAGATCATTTGTTCAACACCAACAGTGTGTTAGCCACTGAGTTAAGGAGGCTGCATATCCTTTATTGCAACTCAGTTATGAAACTTAGGAGTTTAATGCAAAAGAAAAGGTTAGAAAAGAGACAACTATGGCACAATGATATAGGAAATATAAACTACAATGGGTTACTACAGGAAGGTTATCTACCTTTGGGGTGTATATAGTTTGGAAGTAGGAGCGAGAGAGTAGAGGCCTCCATGAGAAAATGGTAAGCTGATTTCTTAAGCTATTAAAAATTCAGGCAAATTTAAAAAAGAGGATTGTCATTGAAGAACAAGGAAAGGAGATATTTCCCACATGAGTAGCCTGTACTCAGGCTATAGTAACTATGAAAAATGCATTCCTTCAAAGAGTTAGATACCAGGATAACTGAAAGAAAAATCTGGCGTTGGAGAAGCTAATCAAAAAGGATCTTATTATACTAAGCCTGATGCCCAGAAGCAATCACTGAGGGTTTTAGACAGGCGAAGGAAACTCATTATGTTTTAATTTCAAAATAGTCAATCAATATTCCTTTTAAAGCTAAGTTTTCAAGTGATTTTTTAAAAATTTTAATTAATTAATCTTTTTTTTTTTTTTTTTTTTTTGTGGTACGCGGGCCTCTCACTGTTGTGGCCTCTCCCGTTGCGGAGCACAGGCTCCGGACGCGCAAGCTCAGCGGCCATGGCTCACGGGCCCAGCCGCTCTGCGGCATGTGGGATCTTCCCGGACCGGGGCACGAACCCGCGTCCCCTGCATCGGCAGGCGGACCCCCAACCACTGCGCCACCAGGGAAGCCCGGCAGGTGGATTCTTAACCACTGCACCCCCAGGGAAGCCCTCGAGTGATTTTTGAAAGGTTAAGTCATATCCCATTACTCTTCTGCTCAAAAATTTCCAATATTTTCCAATGTATCCCTAATACTAGCCAATAAGTCTTGATGAACTCTGTTCCCATGTTACTTCTTTGACGCATCTTCTACTCCTCTCTCCTTCCATCCATCCTTTCCAGTCCCATTGCTCTTATAGCTCTTCCTTGAACACACCAATCATCCTCTCGTAGCAGGGTTTAGAATTATCCTTTCTCTCTGCCTGGATTCCTGTTTTCTAAAATAACTGTATGGTTTGTACCTGTACCTTTTTCAGGTATTTGCTGAGAGTTTGCTGGAACACACACATCTCTTGCATTCCTTCCCTCCCCAGTTCCCTCTTCACTTCCCTTGTTTTGTTATTCCTCACATCTGACTTACCACTATGTAACACACGGTGTGTTTTATTAAACTATTTCTACAGTCTTTCTTTCTTTACTAAAATGTTAGCCCCCTGAGGGCTTTGATTTTTGTTTGTATTGTTTCTGACATATCTCTAGAAACTAAGAAAATTGCTGGCACATAGTTATGCCCACTCAATGACTTAAATCACGGCTAATAAAAACAAGTTATTAAAAATTTCAGAAATATAAGAAGGGAGGTCATGAGGATCTCCAGTTAAAGTTTGATAGGGCAGACGGAGAAAACCTCCACAACTAATTGGAAGTTCCTAAAAGGTGTGACAAGACATTGACTATAATCAAGAAGCCTGGGGCCAGGTAAACAATGAGTACTTGCTTGAAGGAAAAACATTCGTTTCTGAAATGAAAATGACAGAAGAACGAATCCAATATATCTTTACTTTCGCAGTGGAATAACCTAGCAACTAGCAGGTACCATTTTCATATAGTCACTATAGTTGTCACTTACTGTTATCTGTATTAGAAATGTTCTCTTCATTAACTTCATAATCCTATTTAATCCTCTCAAAACCAATGTCCCTGCCTCTCCATTTTACAGAAAGGGAAACAGAGTGATCATGGGATAGGAAGTGGTAGCTTTAGATTCAAACCCACCTGTGGGAGTTTGGATGCTATTTGCTGGAGGAGCATAAGGGAGATTCATTTCCATGAATGTCTTTTCCTTGTTGAGTTTGGTAGTTGAGTTTGGTAGAGAGTGAAGATGCAGCTCACTAAAGTTAGTGGAGTATTAACTCTGTACTTAATGTCAGAGACTGAAAATAAAACGAGACATGTATCTTGTGCTCAAGTAGCTTATGGACTGGTGGAGGGGAAAATGTCACTAACATATGGAATTGCATGGCATCTTTTATTTTTGCTATATTAAATTTAACGACAAGACATTATACAACAATTTCTTAACTTTTTGAGACTATTAATTTTTAAACATCATATTCTTTTTATCGTAATCACCAATGATAAGCTGGATTATTTCACAGTGTTATAAAACTAAAATATCCATCTGCCAACCTACTTACAAATAGTCTAAGAAAATAGAATCCTAGGCTCACAGCCTAACTGTGCTTCACTTTAAAACCATTGATAATAGTTAACTTTATCATCGGGGGTGGAGAAAAAAGTAGGAGCAATTGTCCTGGCTCCAGAAAGGGGCTTTTGGTAAGGTTGAACTTCAACCCTAACTATAATCCTCACCTAGTCCCTCCTCTTCTGCTCATTTCAATACCCCAAAAGGAACTGATGACTTACTAATACAATCTGTATGTACGGAAAAAGAATATTTTGAGAATCATTTATGTTGTAATTTCTAGATCTGAGTTGCAAGAAAGTTCTGAGCTGTTCTGATATTAAGCACTCCCTTTATTTCAAATTCTGACATTTGAACTATTTGAATTTCTATAGTAGCTTTTGCTTCTGCTTGTGCTTACTGGCTGCACATATTTTTTTCTGGGAGAAACACATGCCTACGTATTTTATCTGCTCATAGTGACAATGCATTTTCATTGTTAATAGTATGGATTTTAAAGCCAAACATTCTGTGTGGGGGTATGGGCTTGCTAATTATGTGACCTTGAGCAATACACTTAACCTTCTTTAAGCCTCACCATCCTTACCTCCTAAATGGAAGTGTACGAATCAACCTGCAAAATGATCCCAGTGATCTATCCTCTGGTAGTCACACTGTTATATAAAAGATCCTCCCAAAATGAATCAGGATTGGCCCTGTGTGACCCATAGAATATGGTGAAGTGATATTGTGGGACTTCTAAATTAGGTCATAAAAGGCATTACAGCTTCTCCCCTCACCTCTTAGATTGTTCACTCTGGGCAACCCAGAAGCCATGTTTTAAAGACATTTAAGCAAGCAAGAAGACAGGTCGATACAGAGGAACTGAAGTTACCAAGTCCATGACCGGTTTCATCTTTCAAGCCTTGGAAGTGAGACCTCCAGTCCTAGTCAAGCCTTTAGATGACTTCATCCCCAGCCAACATGTGACTGCCACTGCAGCAGAGATAGACTCCCAGCTAAGTAATGACTGCCCAGCTAAGCCTTTCCTGAATTCCTGACCCAAAGGAGCTATGAGAATATAAATGATTGCTACTGTTAAGCCACTAAGATTTAGGATATCTTGTTATGTAGGCAAAATAACTATAACATGAGTAACATATCTTATGGAATTGTTATGGGGATAAAATGAAGAAATGTAAACCAAGAGGTTAGTATAGTGACTAGCACACAGTATGTGCTTTAAAAGATTGCAGAAGGTGCTATTAAAATTGTATATTGGGGCAGGGGGGAGAGGTGGGGCTGGTGCTTAAACACAGAAAAAAACACAGAAAGACATGTCTCAGGACAGGCTGTGCTACCATGTAGATTTTTGCAACTTATAGCCAAGACTAAGTGTTTGCTAAAACAAAACTGTCTCTTGTTAGGCTCGATTGTATTTTTCAGCCTCATGTTTAATTAAGAATGGCCATCTGACTAAGTCCTGACAATGAAATGGGAGGAGAGGTTATATGTGCTGCTTCCACCATGGCCTAAAGCCCTCTAGTGGACAATCTTCTCCTCCCCTTCTATTCTTCCTTCTGAAAAGAGAGGGAGGAGAAACCATAAGATGGAAGGAGCCTGGGGTCCTAAAAGACACAGAAGACTGCACTAAACAAAAAAATGATGTCAGTCTTTTTGTGAGCAAAAAATGTTGATTAATATACACCTTCACTGGACACTGGCATCTTCCTCCCTGTCAGGACTCCCCTCTTTGTTACTGACAGTTTACTCTGTGCCTGCTTCTGGTTTATCATAGGAACGCAGCAATATATGAGGAACTGAATGGATTTCAACTGTCAAAAGCACCCCTGAGACCAAAATCTCTCTTATCAGGAACTCTCACAAAAATTTTAAAAGACCACATCTTCAGGCACTGGATTCCATGTACTTCACTTACATTTTTCTTTAATATATTCTCTCATTATATCCTCTTTCTGATATTTTACCTCATTTTCCCTCGCCTACCTCGCCTCCAGCTTCTGGCCCATCCTAACCTGATATCCTGATTTTTCCGCTTATTAGTTATATGACCTTGGGCAAGTCAAAATACGAAACAAGGCCATTCTGTATAATTCCAAGAAGAGTTAATATGAAATGAGATAAACTAAATGAAGCCAGGGGCCCAAGAGAGTGCCTGGTACTTAGTTGGGGCTTAATAAATAATTACTATTATTCAAAATAAAATGATTTACCCAAATAATTTATATTTATATTCATTACCAAAATAAAAATACATTTTACATTTTTGTTACATAATGATATTTAAAACTATATTTCACCTCTCGATTCTCTGGCAGATATTACAGAATAATACCAATGTCTCACATTGTGGTATAAATTACATGATGCTTTCTGGGCATATGAATGTTAAATTGATCAGTTTCTCTTTTTTAATCCTTGGAATCTCTCGGCAATAGAAATTCTTGATGCATACTAGAAGGAAAAGCTTATAGCCCAAACATACAACCAGAAAATTGAGTTCAATTCTATTTTACCATAATATCTTGTACTAACGTGATGACACAGCTGACAAAATTGAACAAGCTTGCTGATATTTATTTCAGAGCACCACTTTGTAGCCTGAAATGGATACTCATCTCAGCAGGTGTTAAGACGCAACAACAATCCACTTTCAAAGTTAAATGCAAATTACACACTGAAATTCTATAGAGAAAACAACTCTACTCCTTTCCCCCCAAAAAGACTTCTCATTCTCTAACGAGAGTGCACTTAGCTGATACAGTAAATGAATTGGGGAAAAAAATCCCTCTGGCTTAAAGAAACATCAAAGTCCGTTTCAAAAATGAGAAATAAAATGTAACTTCCTTTCAACAAAACAAACATGTTCATGATGATTCTTTACCACATTAACAAGGGATTTAGAGTCCATATACTCTCTTTGAACTTGGTAATAAGTTTCAATGTGCTTAGCATGTTGATGTGGCCCTGACAAGTGCTAATGTATACCCTTTGGGTTACTTGATACTCTCTATTGAGATGCACTACTGAATTGAAAAGAAAAAAAAGAGAAGAAGAAAAAAAAAGAAAGTTACTGCCATGGGTTCAAAAATACACTTGTAGAGAAAATGACTACAGAAAACCATCCATCTTTAAAGCACTTGGAAAAATATTGATTGTACAAATTATTTCACACTAATCTAGACATCACACTTAAGAGTTAAAATATTGCAATAAGTATCAGGAAAAGTGGTAAACGTAATTGTAGTATGGTACTTGTCATTTTTCTCTGCAGAATTTCCAAATTCCAACTGTATTTATTCCTTAAATATCTCTTCTTCCAGTGATCTCAACATATCAGCATTTATTATGGACTAAATATTTTAAATGTCCCATTAAAGTTACTATAGACTACAAGTAAGCCCAAGTAAGTGTGAAGGAAGCAAGTGAACAAGAGAGGGAATTAATTTCCCATATCACAAGGAGGATTCCTGAGAGCAATAATACTCCAAATGATGTAATAGGAAGTTTCACAAACACCTTTATTTTCTCATTTTTTTACACGTAAAGAACTATAAATAAATGACTTTAGAAGTGGCCAACGAAAAGGAGGAAGGAGAAAGAAAAACTCATAAAGCAAAATTTGAAACTTTAAACCTCATCTTGAAATGATATATTAGAATGTAAAATTTCACATCATTCTGAAGTCTCTGACAACAAAAACACACTTACTAAAAAGTGTTATTTATGCCCTTATTGACTAGTTTAAGGAATATGTATGTGCTAGCTTGTATATTTACAATTACGATTTGCTTTCAAATAGTAATATCTTTGAGGTATTTCAGAAAAAAACATCACCTCATTCTATTCTCCTTTCACGATATTAGAGTGACTGAAAAGTAGGTGATTAGAAAATAACAGTCTTTTGTAACTTCAACCTTGCTCTCCCCTGGGGCAGTGGATTATTCTTACATCATAATATCTGTTAGTTAATATCAAAGGCTTTGCCCAACTTCAAAGCAGAGATATTAAAGGCTCACTTTCCACTACAAGCAGGTGTATTTTTATTAGCTTTCTCTTTCAAAATTGCTATGACTTCACTTGCCGATATCCCGCCAACAGCCATTATTGAAAGCCTTACTATAATTGCTAAGTTACATGCAACGTCTGAAGCACAAAACCAATGTCACTTTCAGCCCTCCAACAACGGACTGAAACCAAGTGTTACATCATTAAAGCTGAATTACAACACACCCATGGCGTGTTTTCCATGTGTGCTACTTTAAACAATAGTACAGAAAAACCTGGCTATAAATTCACAGATCCCCAATTTGTTCAAATTCATGAACAATAAGAGCTGTCCTAGATCCTTTTCTGGCTCTATTTTAGTCAGAAATGTCATGCACCAAAATTAAATGTCTGTTTGGATTTTATTGGAGATGGAAATGCTAGCTTTATGTTGTAAATTTAAACAACCTGCCACAAAGGGAGCCTCACATTTATATCGCTTGGGAAGGCATATTCATCTCTAATTGCTTAGGGTAACACAAATAAACTAATGTAAAGTGTTCGGTTTCTCAACTGGTTCTGTGTAGAATAAATGAGATGAAGTGATGATGGCATGGGTTTTCAGTGGGTTCAGACTGGATTTCTTTTCTTTGATAGAGTTGGATGTGGAATCAGTGTATTCAGTTATTGTTAACGACCAGGCAGTTTTCTGGAAATTCATAAAAATTCAGTAATACATTCATTACTGCTGATAAAAAGAAATATTAGCAGCATACTCGTATTACTTTTTTTTCCAATTAGGTTCAACCCATTCCATTATTTGGTGATCTAAGTGGAAATATTTCTTCTGTCATAGTGGTACGCAAAGCTATTATAATTACATTTTAGAAAGGTCGACAACTTTTTTATTTGGCTTCAGTGATTTTATGGTGCCTAGATTCCACCGGAAAATATTTAGTCACTCACTTACTTGGATAGAAATCCATCACCTGGAATAGAAATCATGGTTAACATGCCAGCATCTTTGTGCAGACAGGCCTGAAAATATATACTAGGCAAGGCCACTGCCAAATGACTTGTGTCTGGCCAGGACTACCTTTCAAATGTTCTCTGCATACCAGTTACTGTTAAGATTTATCGTAGCATGTGTAGATAAATATACTTTAGCTTTCATATCCATAACTTAGATAATACAGTGGCAGTCTACACTCTACATATTACCTGTCTTCAGTTATGGTTTCTGTAGCCACTCACAATATTCAGATTTCTCACCAAAACTTAACATTAGTCTTCATGTTACTTTAAATAGATCACATTAAGCCAAGTGTAGGAATTTCATATACACGTATATAACCAAGCCATAAAGAAATTAGTTTAGTGTCTTAAAAGAATCACTACCATGAGAAAATACTTCATCATAAGCACATCTAATCTGAAATACATGACAGAAATGGGGCCCTATAAAAATATATACTAATCTCAAAGCTAAGCGCTTGACTGGGAGAAATCCACTACTCTATTATTTAAATTCTTTCATTCATGTGAAAAGTAAATAACCTCTATACACACATAAACACAAACACATACACATCAAAAAAATTGAAGGGCCATCACTTCTACCACATTCAATTCACATCACAAATTATGACAGCAAAAGAAATCCATCACACCCACCAAAGGAACAACAAAAAACCCTAAAACTATGCTCTCACCACAAATATATGTCCACCCAGTTCTTTCCTTTACTTAGAAAATCTCAGTGCCAACTGAATCAAAGCAACCATACTATTTTAGGGTTTATTTGTTTTCTTTAAATTTGGCGGACACTGTTCTTTCCTATAAAATTGGTTGACTCAATAGGGAAAAAAATATCCACCATTAACTTTCAGCATACCCACTTGTTATTCTTCATCTTCAATCCCAAAATTAATCCTACTGATTCATGTTTAAGGATTGCTGTTGAATAAAAAAATATTTTATGAAGTTATGTGTTCTGAGTTAATGATTTTGGGGAAATTTGTTATTTAAATGTGTGCCACTGAATATATTAAGCACATTCTTTAGATTCTAGGATCTGGGCTGTTATACTCATCTTCAAGTACTTGGAATTTGACTACTTTGTGTGTTTTGATACACAGTGAGAAAGTCACAGAGAAACTAAACTATGAGTTACGTCCAATTTAGACATATCTACTAAATTCTAGGTTGTAGCATTTACATTATTAGAAAGGCATTTATTAAGTATTTGTCTTATCAGGCCCTACACATATTTCAGCAAATCAAGATGGCCTAGACTGTATTTACATTTAGACTGTAATTTTCCCAAACCACATAAACAAAACCATTTTGACACCTGGTCCTTTAGAGTTCATGAACTTCAACATCTGAAAACATATGCAGGATTGTCAAACTTTCCACTTCCCTCCCTGGGGGCACCCAAACATATGTAACCATGTATATCACTATGTTATATGCCATCAAATTTCCTTAAAAGAAAGTAACTGGGTCCTTTTATCACGGCAGCAAAATGTCCCAGCTCTAAGTCTGTGAGATAAGGACCAAGGGCTCTCCCGGAGGAAGCAGCCCAAGGGCAACCACAGGCTTTCTAAAGTTGGAATCAAGTATACCCACTCTCTCTACAGTTTCTTTCATTCAAAACTTATAACAGTACCAAACATTAATGCCAGAAGTACACAAGAGGAAACACCTTAAGCCAAAAATCACATTTCAATAACAGAACATATTTTATAATTATGTAATTTACATTCTCAATTATTCTGGGGGGGGGAAGACAAAATAAAAAGGGGAGACAGACAATGAGAGGAGTGATTATCCATAAAATAGGGGTGTATCCCCTCACTCAGCAAAGCTAAAGGGGATACAATGACATCCACCCCCACTGCTCATCTCTACCGGCTCAGAGATCTTCCAAACAGAGCAAAGGATTGTGGAAAAAGGGGCAGATGGGAAGACTGATTAAATCCACCCTTACCTGCAAGATAGGCAGCATCTCCCCAGAGAAGAGCGCTTTGTAATTCTGCCAGGGGACATGGGAGGGTCAAGTGCAACCCACCTGCTCACCCAGCACATCTTAAAGCTTGCTAGCAACATGTTCACAAAATGCAGCCACTGCCGAGGCAGCACTCAGGGGTGAAATCTCTTTAGCAGTCTTCGTCCACCTGTCTCTGAGTACAGCGACTGGCCGCGTCCTGCCGGCTGTTTCTGACATTTACCAGATTGCTAGCCCTTTTGACCATGGGCAGATAAATTAAGGCACCTGGGCTCCACCTTCCTAACTTTGAGTAGCAAGAGGAAGCCACTCTCCAGTGGATTCTTAGCTCCAGCAATTAACTGAAGAAAGCACTTAAAGGCTCCCAGGCAGACATAATAGAGGATCTGGGGCTTTAATTAAGCAGTGACTTAGGATGGCTAGGGGGAATATGTTATGAAAATTTTATCTCTGGTGGAGAGGTCTGTTTTCTAAGTACTTTAGAAATACTTTCCTGTATGTAAACAGGGGGTTTTTACTTTTGTTTTTTACAATCTAGAGAAATTTAAAACATTGATTTCATCTTTTTTCCTCTGCATGACACAATTTTTCATTTTTTTTTACTGAAGGCAAATTCACATAACATAAAATGAATCACTTAAACGTGTACAGTACAGAGGACTTTAGTGCAGTGTTGGGCAACCACCACCTCTGTCAAGTTCCAAAACGTTTTCATCACCCCCAAAGAAAAAGGTAAAATTTCACACATTCATTTGATAGGCAAATATTTAAAAGTTATAAGAATTTATTGCTAACCATAGATAAAAACAATATATATAATTTCATCTTAATCATTCAAGTTATTGTTACACAAAATATTTTGCTGCTGTATCTCTGCTTTCAGATTTGCTAGCTGTAAAACTGTGAAGCTTTCACCTCTGATTATGTAATTTGAAGGTCAGCATCTGACGGAGATGCACTTTAAAACTCTTCCACGTGTGGGTACCTCCACAGCCCTCCCCCCTCCCTTACTGCAGTCTCTACTCAGGAACCAGAAGACCTAGTACTTCTATGCATCCTAAAAAGTAAACTAACTATAAAATAAATGTATTGGGGGGATTATAAATGACTGGACAAATGAAGGGATGAATTTAAGTATATTTCAAAAAAGAGTAGATTTCATGACACTGAATTTCATTTAAAATGTAGTGCACAGAATGAATCATCTTCACCCAATCACATTGCCTGCAAGTATTTACATCTGTTAGATCTTTCACAGATCAATGTTTGGTATAGGAGGTTGAATCCCTGCTGCTTCATACAGAATTGAAGAACTGGTAATAATACCAAGTTGTAATTTTATCTGTTCTCTCATACATAAATTGGTTAGAATGCTAACTGGTGGTTCTAAAACAAAGAAAAAATTGTTTCAAATAGAAATAACCATTATATAGCTTAATTAGATTTACATGTATTCAAATAAAGTAATATGAGTGAGCGGTGAGATTGCTTTAGGTCTGCATTTTTGTAGTTAGAATAATATAAGAAACTTAACTTGCCTCTGCAAACTCATCAGTTCCCATGGATCTTTAAATAGTTGTCTCCCAAATTTACATCTCCAGCTTAGACAACTCCTATTATTTCCAAACTTGCATTGCCCCACTTAGATACAGAGTAGGTAATTAGATTTATAAGTCTGAAATTCAATGGAGAAACCAGGAAAGGGTAGATAAAATTTTAGGTCAATAGCATTTAGAAGGCGTTGAAATCCACGAGACTAGGGTAAATTGTCTTGGGTTGGGAGTAGATGACACAAGAGTGAAAGTAAGAGAACTGAGCCTGAGGCACCACGAGAAATGATGGTGAGAAAAAATGTTGCTTCTAGCAGCTAAAAAGGAGGGGCTAGTAAGGCAGGAATAAAACCCACAAGAGTACATTGCTGTGGAAACCAGAAGGAATGAAGAAGGAGGGAAAGGTCAAGGTGGTTGCTCCAAAATTAAATTGAAGTAAATTCATGTATGACTTCCAAATCCTTCCCCACCTAAGGAGAGTTAACTTGTTTTTAAAATCCAGTGTTAATCATTTCACTGGTAAACTCCCACCTTCCATCATTCCCCATATCTGCCATTAGTTAGACCAGGCTTCATATCACATCTTCCAAGTTTTTAGGCAGTCTCATCAATAAAAGTTCTCAGAATGGGAGTATTTTTAGGAGGTCAAGAGATTTGGGCTTGCTGTCCTGATCAGACTTTTAAAAAATAGCTTATTTCATTAATGTATGTATTTATAAGGGAACTGTCATATGTGTTAATATTCTCATCAACACAGTCATTGTTATTCTTTGAGATACAAAATAACATAATACTATTATGTGGCAGTCTAGTATAATAGCAAATGTACAGTTAGAAAAGAGGTTTGAATTCTACCCTTATAACTTACAATCATATGACCTTGGACAAGTTAACTAACTTTCTGGGTCTCAATTCCCTCATCTGAAAAGTGCATATAATAATATATACTAAAAGATGCTGTGAGTACATGAAAGTGCATACTTAGAATGGAGTAGACACTTGGTAAACATCAGTGGCCTTTGCTTTAATGGATGTTTTGCCTTTCTTGCACCTAATAATAATTACACAAATGGAAATCTTTAAGAAATTTTATATTTTCCTACAGCAATTATTAAAACCTACATTATATTTGATATTCAGTTACATTCTAAGGAACCCTTTGCAATAGTATATTAGCATATTAGTATATAGTATATTTCATAACTCTCCACTGTAAAATGATCAATTCTATTAATTTCTAACTATGTACCTCTTATGGTAGAATATATCAATGCCTTTTTCTCTTAATATATTCAGTACAAAATTGCCTTTCTGTCAATGAGTGCTTGAACACTCTTCTTGTTCATTCACCCTTATTTCATCCTTAATTAAGCTTTGAATATCAAATTATAATGAGTATAGGTGACATTCTATTAAATATTTAACTCATTTCCTATCCTAACACCAGCATACCTCTAAGTGACATGAAAAGTAAGGCAAACAGGCCCGAATATTTAGTTTAGAAGATTTTTGAATGAAAGGGGTTAGGGAAAGTATTAATAGGATCTTTTATAGGTCTGGTTTCACTTTTGGCATTTATGATATCATATTCTTTCAGGGCTTATTACTATCAAAGAAAGAAATATAATTCAAAGGATCAAATTACAAAACTAACAAACAAAAAATCTATCATATACACAATTCCTTACCAACCCCTTTGCTTCACCTCACTGCTGTTTTATTTTCATCTGTATATGTTTGAAAATGACACAATCTTCATAGTTTGCACTTAAATTTGCTCTAATGTTTACCACAAAAACCCCTGCAAAACTTGTATATGATATTAGTGATTGCCTTTCAAAAATGATTTAAAGTCATGAAAAGCAGAGGAGTGAGATCCATTTATTACTTAGTACTGAAATAGCGGACAAAATTTTTCCTTCTGGTAGCATGTCTTAAACATGGTTTAAAAGTTGAAATTTGTACTCACTCATGTACATATGGGAAACAAGATTTAGAAAATAATAATTTTTACTTTAACTCTCCATAAAATTCACTGGATGATGCTGGCTATCATTTTCCTCTTACAGATTTGGGATTTTAAAAAAAGAAACAACTTGGCTATCAGTCGGGCTGTTACAAATAAAAAGATACAATTCCAAGCTTAAATCAGGAATTTTTTGATTACCCATTTAGAAAATAACACATATTTTTGGTCACTGATATATCTGAAACACCTACAGGCATATATGACACATAATAGGCACTCAATAATATTTACTGAATAAATAAATGCATACATATATATAATTACAAATACTGGTGTCCTAATTTCCTTAAGGAGTTTGGGTTTCTCTCCACAAAGCTAAAGCAACACAGAGTTTCAGGCATTGCTAATTTTGCAACAGACTAATGGTTTCAGACCTAGAATTAATCTGCAGAGCAAAAATATATTACAATTTGAAACTAGGAATATGGATGTAGGACCACCTAAATGGTATGATGCTTTTTCATTGGTTGAATAAATCTCTAAACTTAAATATAACCTCTCTCAACATTTTACCTGAATTAGTTACCTTACTCTCTCCTATTAGTTTTATCTCTCTGGTGAGACTGTAATTTTCTTGAGATGCTGACATAAATTATCCTAAATTTCTCAGTTTTCTCTATCCCTCTCTCCGTAGAGTGACTATCCTAGTTCAAGTCACTGTCATATCTTACCAGGATTACTACAATTAATCCCTAATACATTTCCTGTCTCTTACCTGTTCCCTACCAATTCTTTACAAAACCAGTTCAGTGATTATACTAAAATGTGAGTCTAAGCAAAACGGCCTCTGTGCTTAAAACTCTACAATGGCATTGGTGGTAATGCCGCGAGGACAAAACCCCAAACTCCTATTGTGTACTCGCTACACTTCTGTTTCTGCTATCGCACTTTTCATTTTTCTAATATTATCCCTTGCGTTCTTCCACTGTCACCTAACACTAGAGCCATAAAGAACTACTGTCAATTCCCCAACGTGGTGGCCATTTTCTCACCTACCGCCTTGGCCCAAGCTGCTTGGTCTGCTTGACATGCCCTCTCTCAAAACCCTTCAGTTTGTAAACTTCCACTCATGCTCAAGATACACATCATCACCTCGGGAAATCTTATCACACACCACAACTGGATTGTTCATGCTTTTCTTCTTTGTTCTCTCAGAGCATGCTGTGCATAACTTTAACACAGCATTTATCAAACTCTACTGGAGGGCTTCCCTGGTGGTGCAGTGGCTGACAGTCCGTCTGTCGATGCAGGGGACATGGGTTCGTGCCCTGGTCCGGGAAGATCCCACATGCCGCGGAGCGGCTGGGCCCGTGAGCCATGGCCGCTGAGCCTGCGAGCCCAGAGCCGGTGATCCGCAACGGGATCTTCTTTGTTCTCTCAGAGCATGCTGTGCATAACTTTAACACAGCATTTATCAAACTCTACTGGAGGGCTTCCCTGGTGGTGCAGTGGCTGACAGTCCGTCTGTCGATGCAGGGGACATGGGTTCGTGCCCTGGTCCGGGAAGATCCCACATGCCGCGGAGCGGCTGGGCCCGTGAGCCATGGCCGCTGAGCCTGCGAGCCCAGAGCCGGTGATCCTCAACGGGAGAGGCCACAACAGTGAGAGGCCCGCGTACCGCAAAAAAAAAAAAAAAAAAAAAAAAACCCTCTACTGGAATTATTAGTCTATTTGATCATCTCCTCCACATTCTTAAAGACTGGGATAATGTCTCATTTGCCATTTTCCCTTAGTATCGGTCTCAATACTTGGTACTGGTGCTGTTGTTATTGTTGTTTTCATCAGCAGTAACAACACCAGCTAGCACTTGTTAAATATGCACCATGCAGCAAAATTAAGTGTTTTACATCCAATATATCATTTAATTCTTGCAACAATTCTATTTTTATCCCCTGAAAGCTTGAAAACTTACTAATTTTCACACAACTTGTAAATATCAAAGCCAGAACCCAAACCAAAATTTGTGAGTTCCCACTCCCTGTTCCTAACCTCTATGATAACAATTCCATCGCAAAGTTCGTACTTAATATTTCTTGAGTGTGTGACTGATTGATGCATGTATTAAATTCAGTAAGTTGAATGAAACATCAATGTTTTAGTAATAAAATATTTATTCTTAATAAGTACTAATATAATTATTGTTCAATATAACTAAACATTTACCTTATAAATAAAAGAAAGGATCATTTAAATAGATTTTTGTTGTTAATAGGAAGAAAAATACTGATCCTTTCTTGGTAGATGTAATACAAAAAAATGCATTATATTCAGGTAAATATCAAAACCCATTGATAGTATTCTTTGTCATATAAAAACTATACCCTTCAAACTGCAAACAGGCATCTCAAACTGCATACACTGTATATTAGCATTCAATCAGCAATGTAAACAATATAATATAAGCATTACATGGACCTTACATTAAGATAAACCAATCCACTTTTGCCAAGACAGATGTAATCACTCAAATCCCATTGGGAAAGAAGTAACAGCGTTGTTTGGTCTAGGTCTTAAATACTTTATTTAGTAAATAACTTGGGCTTTGTATATTCATTTCTTCATAACACATATTTCTAACATTTAAATATTACAAAGTGTTTCAAGAGTTCTGGGCTTAGGATTCAATGGTAAAGCATGATATTTGCTAATCTTACCTCATCACACAATTTTTATTTGACAGTTAAGAGGATAATTTACTTTACTCTTTCTTGCATAACACCGAAATAATAAGAGGAACATGGTATTGTTATACCTTCCTTATATTTCAAGCCCCCCCATTTTTCTAAATCACAGATCTAGAAGTAAAACATAAAGCAGTTTTTAAAAGTTATACTCAGAAAAATTCAACAGTTTGACTTTAGTCAAGAGGTTAATTTTTAAAAATTATTCAAGGGTTAAAATCAGACAGATGAGTTGAGTATATTCAACATATGGCTCTGAAAAAACCAGTTATTTTAGTGTTGATTATCAGCAAAAAGCAAAGTTGTCTAAATTAAAGTGTACCTTGTTCTTTTTTTAATTAGATCCATTTGTTTGAATTAAAATTGCATTTACAAATAACCATTTTATATATCTAAATGTACATGCTTTAGTGTATTATGTTTATTTCTTATACATTCATGGAAAAAATTACTCTTTGGCATATCAACATAGGTCATAAAAATAGGTAGTACATTCACATGAATCAACCTTTAAAGATTCTGTGAAAAGGTCCCTTCCACATCTGTTCTTCTGCCATGCAATTTCTCTCCCCAGAGCATTCCAATGTTATTGTCTGTGTGTGTGTGTGTGTGTGTGTTTGTGTGCACCTCCTGACACATTTCATGCACCTACAAACCATAAATATACAAACAGCAAAAGATTTAGATCCATGTCACTTAATCTCTTAGATGTAGGGCACATCTGTAAAGTGCCAAAAAGGATAATTAGGTTTCTTCCAATTCTAAAATATCTCAAATGATGAAAGCTGACAACAGCGGTTTATCCCTCCATTTATTTTCATCTCAATATTGAAACATCCTCCTTTAATCTATAATAGGTAATCTAGTCATTTTCTTCCATGGCACAAAGTTACAGGGACTTACATGCTGTCTGTAACTTTTATTTGCCTGTCCTTCTTGATGTCTATGACCCGAAAGAGTCAAAACCCTGCCGAGAGGACCATTCACGGACTCAAAACCATTCTTTGGCTTTAACTCATTAATGTCCTAAGGGAATGCCAGTTCAGTGTTGCCAGATCTTTAAATTTTTCAAGAGAAATCATTAATCCAGGTTCTTAAAGTCTCCTGATTTAAAAATGTTGGTAAACTATCAAAACTTTTTCCAGTTTTATTGAAAAATAATTGACATACATTACTGTATAAGTTTAAGTCATACAGCATGATGGTTTGATTTACATATATTGTGAAATAATTACCACACTCGGTTCAGCTAACGTCCATCTTTTCATATAGATACAAGGAAAAGAAAAGAAAGAAAATTAACTTCTTGTGATAAGAACTCTTAGAATTTACTTTCTTAACAACTTTTCTATATGTCATGCAGCAGTGTTAGCTATAGTCATCATGTTGTATACATCCTAGTAGTTATTTAACTTATAAGTCATGTCTTGGCTATTGTAATTAATGCTGCTATAAACATGAGGATGCAGATTTTTTTAAAGTTAGTATTTTCATTTCCTTTGAATGTATTCTCAGAAGTGTAATTGCTGGATCATATGTTAGTTCCATTTTTAATTCTTGAGGATCCTCCATACTGTTTGCCACAGTGGTTGTACTAATTTACAATCCACCAACAGTATACAAGGGATCCTTTGCTACACATTCACGCCAGCGTTTATCTATGTTTTTTATGATAGTCATTCTAATAGGTATAAGATGATATCTAGTAGTTTTAATTTGTGTTTCCCTAATGACTGGTGATATTGAGTATTTTTTCATGTATGTGTTGGCCCTTCCTAGATCTTCTTTGGAGAATTATCTATTCAGCTCTTTTGTCTATTGTTAATAGGGATATTTGGAGGGGTTTGCTATTGAGTTGTATGAGTTTTTTATATATTTTGGATATTAGTCCCTTATCAGATATATATTTTGCATATTTTTTTCCCATTTCAAGGGTTGTCTTTTCACTTTGTTGATGGTTTCCTTTGCTGTGCAGAAGCTTTTTAGTCTGATGTAGTCCCACTTAGGTAATTTTCATTTTGTTGTTTGTGTCATATCCAAAAAAAAATCATTACTAAGACCCATGTTAAGGAGGTTTATGCCTGTTTTCTTCTAGGAGTTTTATGGTTTCAGGTCTTATATTGAAGTTTTTAATCTATTTTGAGTTAATTTTTGTAAGCAGTAAAAGATATGGGTCCAGTTTCATTCTTTTATATGTGAATATCCAATTATTTCAGCACCATTCATTGAAGAGACTGTCCTTTCTCCATTGAGTATTCTTATCTCCCTTATCAAATATTAATTGACCATATATACTTGAGTTTATTTCTGGGCTCTTGATACTGTTCAACTGGTCTATTTGCCAGTACCATACAGTTTTGATGACTATAGCTTTACAGTATATCAGGAAGTATGATACCTCCTGCTTTGTTCTTTCTTGGAATTCTTTGGCTATTCAGGGCCTTTTGTGGTTAGATATAAATTTTAGGGCTATTTTTTCTACTTCTGCTAAAAATGCCATTGGAATCTTGATAGAGATTACATTGAATGTATAGAAGGCTTTTGGTAGTATTGACATGTTAACAATATTAATTCTTCCAATCCATGAACATGGATACCTTTCCATTTATTTGTGTCTTCTTCAATTTCTTTCGATGTCCTTTAGTTTTCAGCAGAGAAATTTCATCTCTTTAGTTAAATTTATTCCTAAGTATTTTATTGTTTTTGATCATTTTATAAATGAGATCGATTTCTTTATTTCTTTTTCAGAAATTTTGTTCTTATTGTATAGAAATACTACTGATTTTTGTATGTTAATTTTGTAACCAGAAACTTTACTGAATTCATTGACTAGATCTAACAAATTTTATTTGAGGCTTTAGGATTTTCTCTATATAAAATCATATCACATGCAAACAGAGATAATTTTACTTCTTCCTTTCCAATTCTGATACATTTTATTTCTTTTTATTGCCTATTTGCTTTAGTTCAGACTTCTAGTACTATGTTGAATAGGAGTGGTGAGAGTGGGCACCCTTATTCTGATCTTAGAGAAAAACTTCCAACTTTCCACCACTGAGTATGTTAGCTGTGGACTTGTCATAGTTAGCATTTAATATATTGATATATGTTCTTTCTATGCTTAATTTGTTAAGAGTTTTTATAATAAAAGGACGTTGAATTTTGCCAAATGCTTTTTCTGTGTCTACTGAAATGATCATATGATTATTTTCTCATTCTATTAAGGTGATGTATCATATTGACTGATTGTGTATGTTGTGCCATCCTTGAATCCTAGGGATAAATCCCATTTGATCATGGTAAATGATCTTTTTAATATGCTGCTGAATTTGGTTTGCTAGTATTTGATGGAGAATTTTTGCATCTATACTCATCAGGGATATTGGCCTGTAGTTTTCTTTTCTAGTAATGTCTTTTTCTGGTTTTGGTATCAGAATAATTCTGGGCTTGTAAAATTAGTTTTGAAGTGTTCACTCCACTTCAATTTTGAGACGATTTTGATAAGGATTGATGCCATTTTTTCTTTAAATGTTTGGTAAAATTCACCAATGAAGCCATCTGGTCCTGGGCTTTTATTTGTTGGGAGATTTTTGATTACTGATTAAATCTCCTTACTAACAATTGTTCTATTCATATTCTCTATTTCTTCCTGATTCAGTCTTAATAAGTTGTATGTTTCTAAATTTTTTTCCATTTCTTCAAGGCTGATAGTTTATTGGCACATAGTTGTTCATAGCAGCCTGTTATGATCTCTTGAATTTCTGTGGTATCAGTTGTAATGTCTCCTTTTACATTTATAATTTTGTTGATTTGTGTCCTTTTTCTTGGTTAGTCTTGATAAAAGTTTGTCAGTTTTGTCTAGCTTTTTAAAGAATCATCTATTTTAATTAATCTTTTCTATTTTTTTGGCTATTTCATTTAAGTCTGCTCTAATCTTCATTATTTCTTTTCTTTCTTTTTTTTTTTTTCCTGCTAATTTTGGGCTCAGTTTGTTCTCTGTTTTCTAGTTCCTTAAGTTATAGAGCTAGGTTGTTAATTTGGGATGTTTCTTGCTCCTTAATGTATGCACTTATTGTTATGAACTTCCCTCTTAGAACTGATTTTGCTGCATCCTATAAGTCTGGTATGTTGTATTTTCATTTTAATTTGTCTCAAGAACCTTTTTTATTTCCACTGTAATTTCTTCTTTGACTCATTGGTCGTTCAGGAGAGTGTTGTTTAATTTCCATGTGTTCATGACTTTTCCAGTTTTTTTCTTGTTATTGCTTTCTAGTTTCATGCCATTGTGGTCAGAGAAGATATTTGGTATGATTCCAGTCTTCTTGAATTTGCTAAGACTTGTTTTGTGGCCTAACATATGGTCTTTCCTAGAAAATGTTCCATGTGCACTTGAGAAGAATGTATTCCACCATTGTCAGATAAAATATTTTGTATGTGTCTGATTTCTATATGTCTGTTAGGTCCATTTAATCTATAGTGTTGTTCAGATCACTGTTTCCTCATTGATTCTCTGTATAGACAATCTATCCATTATTGAGAGTGGGGATTAAAGTCCCCAACTATTATTGTATTACTGATTACTTCTCCCTTTAGCTCTGTTAGATTTTGCTTTATATATTTAGGTGCTCTACTGTTGGATGCAAAAATATTTACAAATGCTATATCTTCTTGATGGATTGAGCTCTTTATCATTATATAATGATTTTATTTGTCTCTTTTTACCATTTTTAGTTTAAAGCCTATTTTGTCTGAGTATAGCTATTTCTGCTTTTATTTTGATACCATTTGCTTGAAATGTCTTTTCCATACCTTTACTCTCAGTCTATGTGTGTCTTTAAGGCTAAAGTGCATCTCTTGTAGGCATAATATTGTTGGATTTTGTTTTTTTATCCATTTGAGCTATTCTATGACTTTTGATCAGAAATTTTCATCAATTTACATTTATATGAAATTAGTGATAGATAAGGACTTACAATTGCCATTTTGTTAATTGTTTTCTGGTTGTTTTATAGATCCGTTGTTCCTTGTTTCTTACCCTGCTGTCTGTTTTGTGTCATGATGTCTTTTGGTATCAGTATGCTTTAACTTCTTTATAGTCTATAGTTCTTTTGTGTAATTTCTATAGGATTTTCATTTCTGGTTACTGTGAAGCTTACATAAAATATCTTATAATTTTAACAGCCTATTTTAAATTGATAACAGCTTAACTTCAATAAAATTTCTAAACTTTACACTTTCACTTCTCTTCCCCTCATATTTTAGGATGTTGTTTTTTACAACTTACACATTTTTATATTGTATAACTAAAACAGATTAGACTTGTAGTCATGGTTATTTTTACATGTTCTTTTTTTAACTTTTAAATTAAAGTTGTGAGTTATGTACCAGTATCATCATATTACAAAGTCTAACTCTGACTATATATTTACCATTGGCAGTGAGATTTGTGCTACCCTTTTATGTTTTTATGTTGCTAATTAGCATTATTTTAATTCCACTAAAGAACCCCCTTTAGCATTTTTTGTAAGGCAGGTCTTGTGGTAATGAATTCCCTTTGCTTTTGTTTGTTCAGGCGTCTTTATCCCTACTTTGCTTCTGAAGAATAGCTTCACTGGATATAGAATTCGCAGCTGACAGTTATTTTCTTTCAATATTTTGAATATGTCATACCATTCCCTCCTGGCCAGAATAGTTTCTATTGGGAAATTCACTGATACTTTTATGGGGGTTACCTCGTACATAACTTTTCTCTTGCTGCTCTTAAAATTATTTTTTTGTCTTTGATTTTTGACAATTTAACTAGCCCTATATGGTTTCAACCTATTTGGAGCCTTTGGGCCTCATGGATCTGTATGTCCATTTCTCTCCCCATGTTTGGGTAGTTTTCAGCCACTGTTGCTTTAAATATTCTATCCCTTTATCTTTCTCTTCTCCTTCTGGAATTCCCATAATGCAAATATTATATATTTTCATTGCATCCTGTAATTACCATTCCCATAGTAGGCTTTCTTCACTTTTTTTTTCTCTTTTATTTATTTTTTGATCCTTTGACTGGGTAATTCAAATGTCCTGTCCTCTAGGTAGATGAATCTTTCTTTTGTGTGGTCACATCTATTTTTGAAAACCTCTATTGAATTCTTCAGTTCAGGTTTTGTATTTTTCAACTCTAGTTTTCCTGTTGCTTTTTTTTTTATGTTGCTATTTCCTTGTCAAACTTCTTATTCTGTTCATAACATTGTTTTCCTAGTTTTGTTTAGTTGTCTGTTTGTGCCTTCTTGTAGTTCACTAAACTTCCTTAAGAAGATTATTCTGAATTCTTTGTCTGACAGTTCATAGATCTCCATTTCTTTAGGGTCAGTTATTGAAGCTTTGTTAGTTTCTTTTGGTGGTGTCATATTTACACCTGTAATGACCTGGAATACATTCTATGGTTAATTGGGAACAGGTATTCTCAAGTATGTATTAATCTACTATAGCTTTGGCTACAGTCCCTTCCATTTGCTACTTTGTAGCATTTGTGTATTCATACAGTCAGATAACCTACGTTTTCAGGGCCATTATTATTGAGGATAAATATAAATAAAGAATCTCCCTGTTTTTCATATGAAGATTTTCCTCTGGAACAATGAAATAAGCCTGAGCTAAAAGTACCATTGCATATTGAAATCAGTCTACCATTTTAGTTGTTGGTTTTAAAAGAAACGGAAATCTAATACAAAATTATCCATAGCCTTCAGCAATCATCTGAAGAATATTTAGCAAACTGAGGAAAATATTTTTTTGCACTGCAATTCCCACATAGTAACACTAACAAAAAATGGAAGATCAAACGAAGTTTTTTCTAAGTTATCTGACTAATGTATTTTGATTAAACACTTTCACATGCTTATTGTATACCACTCATGTGTCTCACACTGAGACTTCTTTCTGTGAGTGACACCTCCGTGATTTATAATTGACACTTTAGGAGAACAAAGTGGAAGGAATATATTCCTCTGGTTGCCTTTACTCTAGGCACATTAAAAATAACAATTTGCTAAATATTGATAACACTCTCTATGCACAGCTATTATCAGTTTTTGGCACAAGGATTCTCAGAGAGCCTTGTTAAAGACTTGCTTTCAATTTATATCATAGATACTGGGTTTATTATTTCAATATCCAGTATTCTCCCAGTCACAGATTTGTTTCAGAGTCCACTCCAATGACCTGACTCCATTTCCACTGGCCTGGAACCCTTCTAAGCTCCATCATCACCAGTAAGAAAGCTTATCTGGAAAATGGACTTATAGCAAGCAAACTTTTAAAATCTATTTTGATTATTCATTTGTTTGGAGTGACTCTATAGGTTGAAAAGGGTGAAGTGGTGATTATATGCAGATGCAATTAAATTCTCACAAAGCACGATTAGGATTATTATTGTCCCAGTCCTAACTTTTATGTTCTCACACATCATGTACTGAAAAATCTCATAGACTCAATACTTCATTTCCCAAAGATTCCTCAGAATCCCACTCTTCTTAGTGAATTAATCATATGAATGTAAACCAATAGTATCGATTTAATCTGTTTTTTAAAAATTACATAGCCAGTATGAAACCTTAAACATTGAAGTAACTTTAGAAATCAGCTTCATTCCCTTGACTTTACAGATGGTGAAACTGAGAACTAAGTGACTTTCCTCATGTTGTTAATTCATAACATCCATGTGTCTGGAACCTGATGCCAGTTTTTTCTCCATCTCATCACAGTATTTTAAACACTTGTACAAAGCTAGGCTGAGCCAGTATCAGACAACTGTCATAAACAAACACAATTTAAAAGAGGTAGTATCCTCTTGTGCTGTACACTAGATCAAATTCCTTAAAAGTATTGCATTTTGGTAGGAATAATATAAAACGCAGCATAAGCTGTGTTGAAAATCCATATTAGCTTTTAATCTGTATCAGCTGATTCCCTGATCCATTATGTAAGTGTGAAGAGAAGATAATACCAGTTAAACAGCAAACTTAGGAGTCACAAGTAAGGGTGTCAGGTGGTAATTCTCCATCAGCTAGATCTTTTGCTCTGAGATTGCATGTCCAAATGGTTATTAGCGGGTTTGCAACTATCAGTGGGCTTAATACTAAACAGACAGATTTTGCTCTTAGAAAACACACGGGATGTTTCATCTCAGAGAAAAGGAATGAACGAATTAGTCAGCTTTTCCTTTCTGTAACAAGTTGATCACAAAGAAGTAATTTTTAGAATGTTCTTAAAGGGTGCATATAGTTTTTTTTGTTTTACTCAGTAAAAGGAAGTTTGGCTCACCAATAACATGCAGAGCATATGGAGGACCTTGAGAAGGATAAATGAGGCATTATTTTTGAAAGATGGTAATTAAGTTGTTCAGTCTTGTTTCTTTTGGTTCTTGTTGTTGGTGGTATGCTACTTTACCCAGCAAACTATTAGGTAATATATGTCTTTTTGACCTTTATTACATTGTGGCATACATGTGACATTAGGTATTTTAAGCAACTGAGTTTTTCAGCCTACTTAAAGTTATTCCATGAATATAATAGAATTGTATGATATATTCGGTACACTTGATAATATAGTAATTTATTCATTTAGTTTTACTAACTAATCTACTTCAATCTAGAAACCAGACTAACTGGTAGGCAGATGTCTGCACATGTGGAAAGAGTTCTCATAAAAATGCAAATTTAAAGTTATCTCTGTTGCCGTTAAATACAAAGATACTACAAGAAAAACAGACACAAAATTCCTTCTACATACCTCTCCACCATTATATAAGTAGAAATTGCAATACTTTAAGAGGAAATAACAGGTGCTTAAAGTTCCATTTGACTAAGAAGTAATAGGTAGTTCTGGGAACTAAAATTCTGTTTTTAATGGTGATCCTCTGAGAAAAAAATTTGATAATATTTCTTGAAGGCATGAGTGAAAATTTTAGTGCTAAAAATGTACCGTTGAAATTTTCTCTGCTTTTTAGTCAGCAGGAGAAACAAAAGCAGACTTCCAGGAAGCATGTCATGTACTTAAGGAAAGAAAAGGACATGTGCCCAGTGATAATTTGAATACCTGTGTTACTTTGCCTTTTAATTTGGCTTTAGGAAAATCATATCATTTTCATGCTACAGTAGCTGATTGGACACAAAATATAAAAAGAAGCTTACAGCATCTTATCAAATAAGCATTAATAAAAGCTTACTAAATAGCTATAGTTAAAAAGGAAAAAATTCTTATTATAGTTTTTATTAAATAACATATACACATATAGCTAGAGAGAAAAAGAGTAGGCAAACGTATTACACAGTATTAATTCACATTATTTTCAGAAGATGGGTTTTAATTTCCCTTAACCTTGATTATCTTTACTTGTCAAGCAATTAATATGACAGAAGAAATAACAGATGTTCTTTTACCATTAACCTTCAGAAAGGAGATCCCCATTTCCAGAATTTATAACCATTTGACACAGTCTATTAAAGCAATGGAAAGATTCCCCCAAACAGAGATCTCCAGTTTGCTCACTGTAGATAAAATAAATATATAATCCAAATTTAACTTCATTTTCAAAGGCATATGAGACGGTCTCCTAACGTGTCTTGCCTATTTTTAAAATTTTTATGATGGTAAATAAACCCTGGAAAATTCCTTCTTAGATTTTACCACCTGAAACTGCAGCTGTTGGCTGCCACTATCAAAGCCTCACAACTCCAAACTCACGTGCAAACCTCATCAAGGGCAGACATTTCTAATTGATTCCAGAAGTATTTCTTTTGCTGAGATCAGGGGGCAAAGGAAGAATAATGAGCAGCTTTTTAGAGGGAATTGGGGGTTAGGGTGTTGAGGGGAGGGGAAGGGGAGCTTTTAAAATCTTGGGTTTGGCCAGAAATGCATAGCAATTTTACGGTCAATTGGCGAGAGCATCTGGAACCAGGCATTCTGGCCTCATAGTTGATGGTAGTGAAACCAGCTTACAGGCAACAGCAAGCCCATAATGAGTCCCTGTCATGTACTAGTGGAAACCATGCTGACATTCTGCCAAGTATCCCTGCACCTTTTTCTCAGGGTCAGGATTCCCCTTAGAGCCCTCATCTACTGTGTGAAATCCTGTCCACCCATGGATCTTAACTTATTTTAGCCATTCTTAAAGGCAACGCAAAAAGAAAGACTAAAAATTAGAACTTGTGTATGTTTAATTCCTTGCATGAAGACAAGGCTTTATATCACAAGGCTGTGTTTGCTTTCATTTGGGGGATATATTTCAAACGCAGTGGGCCATCTTGTTAGTGTATATGGAGAGTGTTGGATGCTCAGGTCATAAATCATAGCACAGCGCATGGCACACTCAGACTAGAGAAGGCAAAATTCAAGGCACTTTGTTATTTCAAATGTAAAACAGGTGATTATAAAAAGGGACAGGATTTCTTTTTTTTTTTGTAAATGCCAAGTCAAAAACCAAGGTGATGTGGAAATAATTTCTTATGAGTAAATGATGTTTACCTTAAGCTGCTGCTTGTAATTCACTATGCTGACATTGGTAGATTACACCCACAAATAAGTCAGGTAAAAGGACAGCCATGAAAAATGTAGAGTGATGTGAGTCAACAGGATGGAAACTGGTTCAGTGGTCAGGAAGGGGCGATGCAGAACGCTAGACTTCTAACATTCCTAAATTTTTGTTTTTATCTAAGCAATATAATTAAGAGAGATGGTATCCATTTTAAAACTCACTCAAAATTCCAAAGTTTGTGATATCGAAATAAATTCAACATGTTTTCTCTTCTAGTTAATCTCTGGGCAAGTAATCACTTCCTATTTTCAAACAAGAAAGTGAAACAAGCAAAAGCAAGGAAACAAAAACTAAACTAAAAGAAAGGCATTTAAAATATTTTTTTAAAACTCAATATATTTTGATGTAAAACTTTACATAAAATACCTATGCTTTGATGATTTGAGTATAAGTTAACAGAAATACGTAAAATTAGTGTTCCTCATAATTCATATAGTATTAAAATGTGGGGAAAAGTGCTTAATGGTGAAAATTTCCTTGAAGATAAAGTATTTGCAAAAGCAACCATACTTTGTAGATGCCCAGGCTAGTACTTTTGAAATAAAAGCCTGAGGGAGAAGGGACAGGTGGGTAAAAATATAAGATATATTTGTATCTCTTAATTTTTAACCATCTTAATAGGAAAAGATGATACATAGAAAACGATCAGGGATTAATATTTTCTTGTATGTAGATTCAAAATTTATTTTAAAAATCTCATACTAGGGCCAGTAAATTTCAGGAATTTTAACGTGATCATCTACAATCCACTGTGTCAAGTGTAGTCTCTTTGTGCTATCGTAAAACAAAAAAAGCAGTACTATATTCTAATATTGTTTTATTTTGGTTACCAAGTATTTTGTTGCTCATAGAAAGAAAAAGTAATTCTTTCTAGAAAAAACACAGGCAGTAAGGAGGAGTTTTTAAAAAGGAGCCTCATATAAATCACCCCAATCAGTTTATTTTCACTTGCTACTCATCCTGCTCCACATTCAATGCATTACTTATGTTCTATCCACTCTTATAGAACAGTATATGAGTGGACATGAGAGATACATGTGCATTGTCAATGAGTTTACACACATAAAGCTCTCTGCACAGGATCTGGAACAGAGCATTTGCTGTTTGTATGTGAAATACATAGAAAATTTTATATCTTTAGATAATAAAAATGCAAGGAATACAAGGAAGAGTGAAAGAATAAAAACATTTTAAAAGAAAGTGGCAATGATACTTAAATTGAATTAGAGTTGAAGGCAAAAGAGTGAAAAACTTTCTTATATAAACACACAAAAAAATCTAAAGGAAATTTGCTAATAACCTCAATGTTTGTGTATTTTATTCTATTCCGTGAATGTTGCATATTTTCCTAAAAATAAAAATCTCTTATGTCCTATAAAACATATACTCTAATATGTCACATGCAGGTTATTTTCAAATTTCTTAATTTAAAGAGTACAAAAAGGATTGCATTCTGGAACTGTGATCTGGCTGGTGAAGTGGCTTATATTCACCTATTAGATAAATAGCAAATGAACAGAAAATAATGGCTAATATTTGGGCTGTTTAATAGAAGACTCATATATTCTCTGTAACGTAGCATTACAGACATAGGAGCATTTCAGTATTTTAGCAGTTTTGATATAATGTAAAGATTTTGAATTAACTCTGAGTACTTTCTCCCAAAAAAGGATAGGGGAAATTCTGATCTATGTATTTAAAATTCAAACAGCCAATAAACCTTGCTAAAGAAATCAGGCTTGTGGAATTAAACTTCATATTATATGCTAGCTTTTTATTTTTGCATAATTGTAGACTAGATTCATAACCCTGTCTAAGATTCATATAGGCTTATACTGGTAGTTACAGGAAAAACTGTAGCTGGATATATTTAGCACTATGTATATAAGAAAAAGTATATGTTTTTCAGAATTAGTAATAATGAATGGTAGTATCATGTTTATGTGTGGAGGTAGTATACTATTATATGGCATTACTCTGTGTAAATAAAACCTATCTGAGTTCAATCCAGGGGCAATGAGACAAACTACAAGCTGGGGAAAGATACTTTTAACAAATATAAATGACGAAGGAATGGTATCATACACAGAATTTCTAAAAAGCAGAAGAACTAAATAACAACCAAATAGAAAAAATGGGTAAATGACATGCAAGTGCATATCACTGGAAAAGAAATATAAATAACCAGTGAAGATGAAATAATGATCATCTTCAGTAATAAACAAGAAGATGGTAATTAGGAATACAATGAGATATCATTTAATCCCCCAGATGAACAAAAGTTAAGAAAGCTGACAATTCTGACTTTGGGGAGGGAATTTATACTCTTTTAGTGGTAAATTTTACAATAACTTTGGAAAACAAATTAGCGTTCTCTTAGGAATGTAATCTGGCCACATTTCCTACAATCCAACAATTCCACATGTAGTTGTATAACCCCAGAGAAACTACATATATGCCATATGCACTACAAGATCTGTGCACGAACTTTCATTGCAGCATTGTAAAAGTAAAAGCTAGAAACCAACATTAGAGAATGAATATTGGATATAGTCATACAATGTATGTAAACTACAATACATGCAATAAAAAGGTTATATTTTAGAAACAAAACATTCAGTGAATTAAAGGAAATTGCACGAAACTATACATATATGATATTCTGTTTTACTCAAAGTTTTCAAATAAATCAAATATTGCTTAGTGATAAATTTAAAAATATATGGGAAAATTAGAATTTGTTTAGAAAAAGCATGGCAATGATAAACACAAAGTACAAAACAATGGTAGTATCTGTGGGAGTGTGATATAGAGCAGGATCACCCAGGTAGCACATCATAGTGTTAACAATACTTCATTGGTATTGTAATATTTATTTTTAAGGTGGGTGGTTTTCATTCTGTCTTTTAAAAACTATTTTATATAATTTAATGTATAATAATTACTATATAATGGAAAAATTATGAGTTGATATGAAGAAAGTATTATTTAAAACATATAGGTACTTTTAATAAATGCAAACTTTGTATGGTTGATAAAAATATTTGAGGTTTGAATAATATTGAAATAGATTAGTCAAAACTGCTCTATACTGAATATCATAAGTCAGTGTGTGTGTGTGTGTGTGTGTGTGTGTGTGCGTGCCTGCGTGCGTGTTACTTTTCCACATAAATCCATAAGTATGTTTATGGCAGACTAGCATATATTTCATGAAAAAAAGTTGGGTGCAGTCTATTCTCCACATTCATAATGAGGACAGATGTACAGTTGAAATGAACCAACTAAGATGGCTTCAGGCACATATGTCTACATCCTGTGATATACTAATCATCATTGTGAGATGAACCTAAACAATATAAAATCCAAGTGTGATAGACTGGATAATGGCCATAAGTTCATCATACCCTTTTATAATTGCCTGCTCTTCTAATCAAGAGATGTTGTCTATCTTTCTACTCCTTGAACAATGGCTGGCCTGGTGATGTTCTTTGACCAGTGGAATATGGAAGAAATGACACTTTTTGAGTTCCAGATCTGAGGCTCCAAGAAGTGTGGCAGATTCAGTTGTCATGATCCTGAAATTGCCAGGTTAAAAACCTGGTCTGGTCCACTGGAGAGAGGTCTTGTGGAGTGAAAATAAAGGTGTTCCCATCAACAGCCAAAATGGACACCCCCTCATGTGACCCTTGTGTACATTCAGTCCAGCTGACCCTTAAGCTGAATGCAGCCTGATGAGTGAGCCTACATTAAAACAGCGGTAGAAATACCACAGAATTGTGAGAAATAATATATCTTCATTATTTTAAGACATTAAATTTGGGGTTGGTTTCTTTTGTAGAACAGATAACTTAAACACCAAAGAAGGTTGAATTTTACTAAAAAGAAGAAAGAAAAAAGGAAGATTCCATGAAACATGATGCTGCTAAGAACTGCTAAACCTCCATTCACTTTCTGATACACGCATTTTGATCAACCATTTGGATAACAAGGGACATCTGAAGATGCATGCCTTGTTATTTGAAGTATCCAATATTTAATTCAGCATTCTATGTAAGGTGAAAATTCCAACAACTTGCTCTCCCCCATTTGGGTGATTATAGCTGTGGAGTAGGTGCTGTCAGTGTTCACTCAACATTTACTGAATCAATAAATAAATGTTGAAGTCTTTACCATAGTCTATTGGCTAGAAGCATTCACAAGTCTCACTCATGTTCTGGAGGAGGGGATTATATAGGCTGACAGGTCATAAACAGCAGAGGCAGGGATTATGGGGTCACTCAAGGTTCTGTCTGCCACAGTTGGAGAGAGTACGGACAATAATTCAGACAAATACTTATATACATATAAATACTAAGGGGAAAATTAAATCAGGGGTGGACGAGGCAAAATTAGAAAATAATAACAACAACAAAAATGGTACCCAAGGAAGGCTGGTGGCATTTCAGGTAAGACCTGATATGAGGGCAAAAGTCATGTGGATTCCTGGGAAAGAGCAGGCAAAGGTAAAATCAAGAGCAAAGGTACTGAGGCAGGGTATACTGAACATGTTTCTAGAACACTGCACATGCCTGGAATTGAGCAAGCAAGAAGGAAAGTAGTAGAAAATGTGGTCAGGGCACTAAGAGGACACCTACTTTTTCATTTGATAAAAGTAGAGTATCCTGGATGAGCCTGGCTGAATCAGGTAAAAATCCTTCAAAGAGGCCCTGAGCCCTTCCTGAAGCAAGAGTTTCTCTTTGGGCTTTGATGAAGTAGACGGCCATGCAGAGGAAGCCCACATGGCAGGGACCTGAGGGTGGCCTCTGGGACCTCAGGGCAGCCTCCAGTCAAAAGCCACAGAAAGTGGGGCCCTAAATCATACAGCTGCAAGGAAATGAATTCTGTCAACAACCTGAGTGAGCTTGGAAGTGGATTTTTCCATAGATAAGCCTCCAGATAAGAACACAATCTAGTGGACACCTGAAATGCAGGCTTTTGAGATCCCAAGCAGAGAGCAGAGTATAGAATGAAACTGTGTCTGACTTCCTGACCCATGGAAACTGTTAGACAGTAAATGTGTGTTGTTTTAAGCCACTAAATTTGTGGTAATTTTTTACAGCAATCAAAAATTAATACACCGATTAAAATTGAGCTCACAAAGGGAAGGCTTTTGCTATGTTTTTGCTGGATAGGCGTGCAGTAAGTGTTGAATAAACGTTTCTTTTTGCCACCTAGAGCATTAGGCAGACTGGTCTGTCTTCTGCGAGCATGTGTTTACCTCCTATTAGGACCCACTCTTTGGGCTCTTGTCACTAGATTCATCTCATCACTCAAACAGTCCATGGCCACCACTGCTTCCAGACCTTTCACTGTAATCTCCCTTCAGTCAAGTGCTCTCCACCTTCCCCTCTGCTTGTTCAAATTCTACTCCCCTCTTGTGCACATCTTCAGCAGACATACGTTGGTTCACCATTTAACAGTGATGTGTTTCCATTTTAATGATTCAAGCAAAAACTGTAAGAATTTAGGGTTTTTCTGAGGTCTAAATTTATAGACATTTCATGTTCTTTTGGAATCAACTAATAAGCAGTTATTCTCAGGTTTTTGTTTTCATTGCTTTTAATGCCCTAGTTCTCAAAACATTGTTTTAAATGTGTGTATGTAGTGTGTGTGTGAATATGGTATAGATAAGTGGATATAATTATTACTTACATGCCAGATATTATGGTAGGTTCTACAGACTAACCTCTTTACTCCTTTGAATATAAAAACAACTTCCATACATTTTTTATTCTCCTTTTTGTTGAGGGAACGAAGGTGTGGTTATTTTAGATAGTCCCTCAAGGCCATACAACCAATTGGCAGAGGTGGAGATGGCACTTAGATTTGTGTGACTTCAAAGCCAATGCTTTTTCCAGTACCCTAAACTATCTCCTCAATTAAATAAAAAGTTATGTGAAACAAAATATACATAGTATCAAAATATATGCAAACAAGTATTTCCCATTATCTTGTATACCTATATACTTATCAAAATATTTATTCATCTTTGACCTTGCTATCTTCTCTTTAAGTGTCTATCAGGTTAGAACGCTTAAAGCTACTGATGCAAGTTAAATCAATCACAAATTCATAGGTGATCTTAGAAAAAAACTGTAGCTGAGCCAGCAGAAAAAAAAATAAGTGTTGCTTATGTGAGTGAGAAATGAGTGAATGAAACAGTGAGGTGATTGGTTTTCTGTCAAATTTCTTATACATAAAACAACAAGTTTTTTAAAAAGTATGTGAGTCAGTCAAGATAGTGATTGATCTATCAAAAAAGAAATGTACAAGGGCATGGACTAATCATTTCATGCACTAGATAGACAACTATGCACTTGTATACCAGTAAATTTTATTTATAAATAGCAAGAGCACCACACCCTTACTTAATGTTCTTGTGGATCCAAGCTAAAGGGAATAAAACTTCCACATGGAAGTCACAGGATCAGATTCAAATTATACCTTGTATTTCTGACTCAGAATTGTAACTACCTAAGAGCTCTTTTATAATCTAAGTGAAAAATAATTTAAGGTCTATTTTCCAGTCTGTGTGTGCTTGTGTGTATGTGTTTTTAGCTGAATAGGTGTGGTCAGCAGTACGCTTGTTTAACGTAGGACTGTTGTCATGCACACCTATGGAATTTGGCTTACATAATAAAGCAATATAACAGACAACCTCCAACCAGCCTTCGAGATAAATAGAGAAGAGTCATCGGGCTACAAGCTGATGTTGGCAATACATACAACATTGATTTATAAAAGAAAGAGGATTAATTGCTTCAATGTCTCTGATTCTAATGATAGCTTCAAAGAAAAATGATGAGAACACTGTATCCTTGTAGGATAATCACTCCTAGTCAGTCAGTCCTAATTCATACTGAATGGAGTCAATGAGGCCATTCATTAGGTTTCTGTACAACTTGTGGGGTGCAGAGAACAGTTTTAGTAAAACTCTGATAAATGGCAAACATTTACATAAAGTTCTAAGAAAAATGTTAGGAAAACACAAATTTGAAATTCACAATTAGGAAACAAGATTTGGTAACCGGTTTAATTTTTTAATTTTTGAACTTTAAAAAGAAGTGGAAAAAAGCCTATTTCACAGGTAAAAATGTTGATAATAAAATACTTGCCCAGCCTTTACCATATAGTTATTGACCTCTGGTCAGAGAAGACTTACTGAGGTTTAAACTCAGAAATTCAGTGGTTAATAATAATAATATTTTAATAATGATAATAGTAGTACAAATACTTTTTATAACAACAATAATAGCAGTAATAATAGTAATATGAATAATTATAATTAAAATGTATCAAGTGCTTCCTATGTTCTTCCTTTGTGTCATTTAATTTTTCCACCAAGCCACATGGAGTAGACATCATTATTATACCACTTTAAGGAAATGTTTTAGTGGCAAATCACAGGCAATATCTGCTCTTGTAGAATTGGCCATGTGTGTGCCTTTCTGGAAAGAATAGGTAAGCAGCTTGAAAGATTTGGCCACGGTCCTCCCTTCCTTGAATCATAAACCAAAGATAATTCAGAGGTAACTTATTCAAACTATTAGTCTTTTCAGAACATTTTGCAGCTAAATGGATAAGACCTTTTAGCTCTCCACATTTTTCAAGGTACTTTTGTTACACTGCATCTGAAATTTCATCTAAACCCCTTGAGGTAGGTGAGTACTGCTATCAATACATGGAAGAAAACATTGCTTAGTGATCAAGAGCTATGGTGTCAGACTGCCTTTGCTGTATCCTGACTTGTTTGCGTATTACCTATGTGAATTCAAACAAGTGATTCAACCTGTTACTCAGTTTTCCATTATGAAAATAATAATAGTAACCACATCATGAGTTTGATATGAAGACTAGACGGAATAATGCAGGTAAGTCTTTTAGAACATAGTATGAGCTCTATGCATATTAGCTCTCGTTAAACCTATTTTACAGGTGAACGACCTGAGGCAGAGTCCAATGTCCAAAAAAGTGAGTGTCAGGCTAAGAATTCATTACCATAACATTAAGTTCAACATTGTTGCTCCTTCCCAACCCCTATGTCAGTAGTTCCCAAACTTGGCTTTTGGATCTCGTGGCAAGCCAAAAAATTATTTCAAGGGATCCTTAAGCTCATAGAAAATAATAATAATAGCACCTAACATTTATTAAGCATGTACTATGTGTTAAGCACTGTACTAAATCTCTTACATAGATTATCTCATTTAATTCTCAAAACCCTATTTGATAGACATTATTAGTTTATCCCTTTACAGATGAGGAAGTTAAGGTCAAGAATATTTAAGTGATCAAATAACTGCCCAAGGACACACAGAAAGTAAGTTCCTGAGCCAGGAATCAAATTCAGACAATATGGCTTCAAAGCTCAAGTCCTAACATTCACTTTCACCTACTGACTAATTTAAGTAAACAGATAGCGTTTCACCCCTAGAGTTCATCACCCTCAAAAGCTGGACACACTACACTGCCCTTCACTATCCCACCATCAAAAACCCGTGTTTTTTGTAACTATACCTTTTCACGTTTGCAACATGGACAGCTTAAAGAACCTGCATTCTCTCTTTGTTCTGGAGCATTTAAGGTAAACTACCACAATATACCCAAGAGTAGGTTCATTAAATGGAATTACTCTCCTTCATGCCTTCAATTAGAAGGGCTTCCCTCATATAAAATGTGAAAATGGTATGTTTTTTTATTTTTAAGGTTTTTTTTTGCATTTATATTTCTAAACTTCATTAAACATGTACAATTTATACTTCTTTATTTTGATTTTAGGTTGTAATTTCAGGAAACAAAATATATGTAGACATATTAACTTTATTTAATTCCTATTTAAATATATACATTAGATTAGATGATATCCAAGATCCTGGTACTAAGATTTAATACTTCATTTTTTTAATTTAGATTTTTTAAAAATTGGAAATATATTTACATGGTTCCGAAATTTTAAGGTACCAAAAAATATTAACTTAATGAAGAATCTTCCCCCTATTCCTTTCTTCTAGTCACACAATTCACTTTCCCACAGGTAACCACGTGTAAGGATCTTGTTTATATTTCTGGATACATTTACATACATGTAAAAATATTTGTACATTTATATGCATATAACTCCCCTTCTTCATTTTTATACTTATATGCCTTGTATGGGAGCATACTTCACAGATTCTCCTGTTTCAAGTTTTTTTCTCTTTCTCTCTTTTCCCCTCTCTCTCTCTCTCTCTCTCTCTCTCTCTCTCTCTCTGTTTAATATATACACACATGATGCAGCAAGCTCAAATATATATGTATTTTTTATAAATGCTCCATACTGGTATTAAAAACTTTGCTCTTTCCATTGGTAAATGCATATTCTACTTTGTGAGTGAAGCACAAAATTTAAGCAGTTCCCTATTAATGGCTATTAGGTTGTTTTCAGTCATTCCATTACAAATGACTAATTTTGCATATACATCAGTTTGCACACGTGTGAGCGTATCATTTGTGTAGCACAAATTCCTTGGAGTGGAATCCTGGGTCAAAGGGTATGAATATTTGTAATTTGAAAAGTATCACTGAATTGTCTTCCAAAGAGTCTGTCCCAACTTATAATTATTACTCAATTATGAAAGTGTCTCTTTCAGTTTTCCATTAACACTGGAGAGAATGTTAGCATTTATGTTAACAAAGTTAAACAATATAACCCTTGATTTAAAAGAATAAAACCATGTCCATTAAAACATTAGTGATGAGAATTATGTTTTTTAACAGTTATCTAAGATTCAAAATCAAAAATATGAATCCAAAAGTTCAGTGTTCTTGGAAGATAAGTTTTAATCCTAACAGGTCAAATTAAACATATTTTTCAGTTGTAGAAAAATCTCAATTACATTAATGATTTTATTTCTATAGAATTATTAACTCTTGCAAGTAATTAACAAAACATCCTAGTCACAATTTTCACTTTAACAGCCTAAAAAGAAAAATCTCAAATGGCAGGGTCTCTGCCAAGAACTTTTTGTAAAGTCACTTCTACCACTTGTTGAGAAACAACTACATGGCCTACTTTCTTTATAAACATCATGCAATGCAATTTGTCCAACCACTTTATGAAGGTTAATAGTATCAATCCAAATTTAGAGACCATAAAACTGAGACTCAACAATATTAACTAGCTCAAGGTGACACAGCAAATAAGTACTGGCAAGTAAGTGAATGGGGAAAAATTTCCCACAAATACTAGTCACAAAATAAATAGACCGAAACATTGTTGAATGAATGAATTAAATATGCAACAGATGTCTAATCCTGCTATAGCTACCTAAAGCAAATATCTTACCTCAAAAGCAAATGACAAAGAAGGGACGAAAGGCTTCAGATGACCCAATCTACACAGCATTAGGAACACCAAGCAACGGAAAGTTTCCAAAACAGCTGCCTTAGGTCTGAAATAAAATGTCATTTACATGCATTAGCTTTAAATATGCTCTTTATTACCTGGTATAATTAATAGAGTGATATATATTTATTTTAATTTTCAAGAAACACATAGTATTTTAATATATTTGAGGAGCATGTGCCTCTGAAGCTGCTTGAAAAAAGGCATTAAACTAAGACAGAAAATGCATCTTTTAAAGAAAATCTATTCTTTATCAATTTATTGCTTAGTTTTAGAATTGCTGAATTAGGGTGAAACATTTTCAACTAATAAATAAAATATTAGACGACTCAATTTCTAGAGTTTCAAGACTAGACTCCCCTCACTCACCCAATACCTTCAAACTTCATTCATTTAATAAATGACTTCTTAGGAGGACTGACATAGTTAACGACAGTACTCTAAAATAATGAACGCTCGAATTATGAAATATTGGGAACATGACAATGTGTAGTTAAGTCTAACATGATAGGCAGCATAGATCTTTATTAATTATTTTGTGATGAATATTTTTGTTATATATAGTATTCTTGAAATTCAAACTCTAACATATAAAATAGGTATATGTATTTAAAATGGAGTTGAGGGTCACACAGATAGGCACTTATAAATTGCCTTATAATAATAGGAATGAACAGCTACTTTATCGGATTAAAATAGACTTCATATAATAGTCAACCAAGATTTATTGTATAATTAAATATTTTCATAAAAGACAAATGGTATTTTTATGAAAGGTGAATTTTCTAATAAAATATTATTGAATTAATGTCATTATAATAAAGCTATATTTTATTTAGTTAATTTAGAGTATAGAGGTAAAGAAAAAAGTATAAAAAATCTAAAATAGTGTATTTATTAAGCTTAAAAAATTCTTCTGCCATCAATTATGACATGTTGTGGACTTCCCTAGTGGCGCAGCTGTTAAGAATCCGCCAGCCAATGCAGGGGACACGGGTTCGAACGCTGGTCCAGGAAGATCCCACATGCCATGGAGCAGCTAAGCCGGTGCACCACAACTACTGAGCCTGCGCTCTAGAGCCCATGAGCCACAACTACTGAACCCACATGCCACAACTCCTAAAGCCCACGCACCCAGAGCCTGTGCTCCGCAACAAAAGAGAAGCCACCACAATGAGCAGCCTGCTCATCACACCGAAGAGTGGCCCCCACTCGCCACAACTAGAGAAAAGCCTGAGCGCAGCAATGAAAACCCAACGCAGTCCAAAATAAATAAATAATTAAATAAAATTTAAAAAAAATTCTGACATGTTGTTTCTATAAAATTGAATATAACATTTTTGTGCAAAAATAGACAACACATTTCTACCAAATAATTTAAACTCAGTTAAAACAGGTGATAGTTCATGATTTATTTGCATCCAAGTAATGTGATTTTTGTGTATGTGAAAAAAAAGTTAAGAAATTTTTTCCCATGTAAAATAATCTTATTTCATTACTGTAAACTATTATTTTTTAAATTGATATTTGGGTAATTTTCAGTGATAAAACAGAAAATAAAATTTCTAATTTAAAACACATTTATTTTTATTAATTCTGTTCTATAGTTTACTGTTTAACTTTATATTGTGAAATGAAGCACACATAGGGAGAAGTACAAAAAACAGAAATATGCAGCTCAATGATTTTCAACAAATAAACAACCGTATAACCACTACTCAATAGTAGCCCCCCCAAAGACATCTCACCTCCTCAATACTTCCACCCTCCCTCTGTTGCAAAAAGAATCACAACCTGTTAGTTTATCATTTATGGTAATCATACCATTTCTTGCTCTCTTTTACTTATATTTTTATTGCTTTAGCATAAATTTCTAAAAACTGTTCTTTTATCTTTCTTTTTACTTTTTGTAAATGAAATTATATTGTGTGCACCTTTTTGTATTTAGCATCTTTCAATCAGTGTTGTTAGTGAGATACATCTACGACTCTGCATGCAGCAGTAGCTCATTCTTCACTCGTGCATAGTATTCCATTGTGTGAACCGACGAATATTCATGCATCTATTCACCTTGTGAAGGACATTTGGATTGTTGGCCACATTTGTTTATTAGGAACAATGCTTTCTGAACATTCTTTCATGTGATTTTGGGGTGCATTGTTAGTATATATCTGGAATTGAATGGCCGGGTTATAGGGTATGTGTGTGTATATATATATATATATATATATATATATATATACACACACACACATATCTTCAAATTTGGTAAAATTCTCAAACAGTTTTTCAAGTTAGGTATCACAATATAAACTGCCTCCTTTAGGGTGTGAGCATTCCAACAGGTGGTATTGTCAATTCTTTTAATTTTAGCCATTTGTGATACAAGGTCTTTGTTGCTTATAAAAATTGGCAAATACCATTGCCTACCTGAAAATTTTACTTTTGTACTGTCTTAATAAGAGTTAATTTTTGAAGAACTGACTTTCGTAATATTATTCTAATCTAATTCATCAGTTTTATCTATGTGATTAGGGATTTCTGTGGACCATTTAATATTTTTACCTACTCCAAGGTTATAGAGATATGTTACTATACTATGCTGGAATCTGTACTGGCTTTCCTCCCACTTTTAAATCTGCAATCCCCTGACCCCAGAATTATTTTTTTATGGTGTGAAATATTTGTCAAGTTTATTTTTCTTATTCCTATGTGGAAATCCAGTTTTTCTAAGACCATTTATTGAAAAGATAGCATTTTCCCATAGCTCTGCAGGGACACCTTTGTCACAAATCAAGTCCATATATATGCATAGATCTGTTTCTAGGTTCTCTGTTCTAATCTTTGTGCCAATAAAACATGCCTAATTACTGTAGCTTTATAATAAATCTTGACAGCCAGTAACTCAATTCCTGCCATTGTAAAAAAAATCTCAAGATTGTGCTGGCTATTACTGGGCCTTTGCATTTCCATATACATGTATTTTAGAAAGATCCTGTCAAACTCCACAAAGAAGAGACCTTTTATAATTTTAATTCAAATTGCACTGAATATGTAAATCAATTGCTGAAATTGTAATATTTACAATATTGAGGATTCTAATTTATGAATAGTTATCTCTCCAATTTTAAAAATTCTTTATTTTTCACAGTATTTCAATAGTTCTATAGTGTAGTTTAGAGATTTTGTACTCATTTTTTTAGGATTGGTTTTTCTTGGTATTTGATATATTTGATACTTATTGCATAAAGTTTTATATTTCCTAGTACATAAAAATATTGTTGATGATAATTTCTTTAAAACTTTTCTGAAATTCATCCATTAATTTGAATAAATTCCCTATAGATTCCTTAGATTTCCTAATTAATTCACTAATTAGATTTTAGACTAATTAACATAAATTAATTTTCTAATTAATTTATTAATTCCTTTCAAATCCTTATGGCTTTTCTTACTTTCTCTTTCCTTTCTCCACTGACAGTTTCCAGCCCAGTGTTAAATAACGAGCATATCTAACTGCTCCTCAGTTTCAAAGGAAAATTTTCAACATTTCACTATCAAATGTGAAGCTTGCTATAGAAATTTGTATAAATAGTTTTTACTTCACCTACATTTTTGCTGGATATAGAACTACAGGTTAGCAGTAATTTTCTTTCAGCACTTTAAAAATATCATTTCATTCTCTTCTGGCTTCCTTTGCACAATGATATACCTATATCTCAGTATGAGTTCCTAAATAAGGCCAGAGGCAGGGGAGACTTTATATAAATATATACAATAAGAATAACAATGTATCATAGGATATATTGTGATAAAATCAATAGCTTGCTTATTTGGCCTATTTATTTGTATCCATGGAAACAAAAAAATCTTCATTAAAAACATAAAACTATGCTATTGTTATTGGCTGATTGATAATTTTACTATGTATATGGAACCAACAGAACTGTGCTCTTTAAAATGTGATCCTGATTCTTTGCATCTGGGTAATTATTTCAGATTATCTTGTGACTCAGTTTTTCATTTTCTCTTCTTATGGCTTAGTATGTATTTTATTTCTAGTATAGAAAAGTAGGGATGGATGGAAAGCCAAACAAGTTAAATGATAAAATAAACACAATTTTTAAACTATAAAAGGAAATACGTTTAAAATTCTACACACTGTTTACATATGACTATGTGAAGTGTGCCAGCAGCATCACTCTTCCAAATGTTTCTAGAGAAGGCATATTGTACACAGTTCCATTAACCATTTGGACCTGCATCTTGATGAAACTTCAGAATCTACTGATATTCCAGAGCAGCTATTAAGCATTTCTTAGGAAAGTGACATGAAGAATAAATGCATGTTTACTGGACTTTTACATTTAAAATTTCCTGAAAGTAATCTGGTTATTGGTTACCTACTTGAAAAACAATTACACTACAACGATGATAAGATTTCAAGAATGACTGAGCTTTTTTGCCATTTTTCAGTTATATGTAAATTCTATAATATGTGAATTCTGGGGTCATATTGCTTGGGTTTGTGTTCTGTTCTATCTCTTAGTGTTCTTCTATCTGACTTTCATAACCTGTAAAATGGAGTTTATAGTAATTCTTATCTTGAAGTGCTACAAGAAATAATTAAGCATTCTGTGACACATATTAAGTACATAAGTATTGGTATTAGTATTAATTTTAATGATTGATAAATACTAAGCAATAACAAGTGGGTGTTTTGCTATATACCTTCAGCCATAAAAGCAATTTAAAATTGTTCAAGTGAATGTATTTTCTGGCCAGAGTAGTATTTAAAACTGGATTCATTAAATACTATGCTGTGTGAGGGTAAAGGAAATAAACTTTAAATATGCAGTTGTCCCTCCATATTCATGGGTTCTGCATCTCAGATTCAACCAATTGCAGATGAAAGAATATTTTTTAAAAATTCCAGAAACTTCCAAAAAGTAAAACTTGAATTTCCCACTGCCAGCAACTATTTACATAGCATTTATATTGTATTTACAACTATTTACATAGCACATACATTGTATCAGGTATTATAAGTAATCTAGATAGATGATTTAAATTTATGGGAGCATGTGCATAGGTTCTGTGCAAATACTATGCCATTTTACATAAGGGACTTGAGCATCTGCAGATTTTGGTATGGGGTTGGGCGGGGCTAGGTCCTGGAACCAATCTCTTGCCAATACCGAGAGACAACTATACATACACTTAGGTGTATATTCTGAACTGTTCAATAGCAAAGGAAAAATAAATAATTTTTAGATTTTATTAAGTACTCAGAGTTATACTCTATGTTTTGCTGACTTAATCATTATATTTTATAAGTTTTCTTAATATACTTGAAAAACCTAAATTTCATTTAAAGGGCTTAGATTTAAAATGGACCTTTGATTTAAAACCAGACAAACCACTATTCTGTCTCATTTAAAATGAAGGTGTGAATTTATAGTTTCAACTTTATTTTTTTAATAACAAATGTTTGCTGAATTTCAAAATTTCACTTATATTCTTAAAACCGCATTATAAAGTTACATAAAATGAAAGAATTTCACTTCTTACTTTTGATCCAGAAGAAATCCCATGGAGGTCAAGGTCAGGATAATGAAGCAAGCCCTCAGAAGGAGAGTGACCTGTGATAGTGCCTGTCAAACAAACACAGAGATCAATGGATCTTTAGGTGAGTCATCCAAAGGAGCATCAGAATTTAAAGCTGACAAGAATAACAGACTCAATTTTATTTTATGTTATACCATTTGTTACTGACATTTTTCAAGAAGGTTGAATATGCAGAGAACATTTTGGTTTTCCTAATGTCATTTAGTTACCTTGTTGGACACTTGGAGAATGAATTAGACAATTCTAATGATATTTTGCTTAAAGTGTTCTTTCTAATAATTCTTTAAAGTTTTGGCTTTCGTAATTCTTTGAAACACACCCCCACATATGGAGAAATCACTTACATTTTTATGAATAAATACCACATTTCAATGGTTATTTTTAATATCACCAATTCTTCGTGGTTTCAAACCCAAAAGTGTCTTTAATAAAGAAAATATTTAAAGGAGAATGTGTTTATGAGTGCAAACACATACATGAAAGAAATTACGCACATCCACTCACATTTTTATTTGATGAAATCTGTATGTTCCTCTGTACATGTCAAGGGTCCTTTTTTGAATTAGTAACAAAAACCACATATTTCTTTGTTATAATCATAAATTAATTATGCATTTTGTTTACAGGTAAAAATTTAATAATAATGTTTATTGAACATCTATTATTTTATAGCTTCCATGCTACGTGTTTCACGCATGCTAATTCTTTTCATATTCCCAACAAACTTGCAGAGTAGGTATCATCATATATGCTTCATACATGAAAAAACAAAGCTGGAATCAAAAGATGAAGTAACTTTTCCATCATCACACAGAAATAAATGATGCCTCTGAAATTCAAAACAGACCTACCTGACCCTTAAGTGTGACAATGGTAGAACACATGTGAGCAACAAACTTAAAGGGGGCAGAAGCAGAGCTCTATACTGAAGTTACATAGCTCATGTTAGGGCCAGATGGTTACCACTTCAGATTGAGAGTGGATCAGTAAAAGCAAGGAGTTGGATGCACAGCCAATGGACAATTTCCCTACTCACTGATGGTATTTATGTTTCACCTTTATGAGAACACCAAAGGTTGTTTTATGTTGGCTAAAGTAGTGATTGAATGCTCTCTCTTTTTTCTTTTTCCTGAAATAACTAGAGGTAATTTCAAGTCATTACTAACTAATATACACACCTACAACTAAGTAGCATCTGTCCAAAGTTATAAACAAAAGTTACCAATTGTAATTGCTGCTCACATCCAATATCTCAGCTCCATATCATCTTCTAAATCAGCTCTGTCTCTCATGGCCAACTTCTAACACCGCCCTAGTTACTTTCTAAATGCCTACAATGGGACCCAGAATTGCCAAGGGGCTTTAACCCTCCAGGGCAACAGTTTAGTAGAAGAGTATTGTTGAGTGCTCAAAAAACTGAATAGAAAGTGTCAGAATGTTTAGGAATATGGAGACAGTGCTGGATATCAGATATAGGATGGGGAGTTCAGTGAACTCCAGAACGTTTGAATGGAGAGCAGGAGAGTGCTATTTGGGTATGTGGAATTCCGTGGTGGCTGCTTTGGGACAGTAAAGCAGAAAAACAAAAATAAAAAACACACCAGAAAAATATTTTCTTGGTGGTAGAAGTAACTAGGTGTGCTTGAGTAGATTAATGTTTGCTTAGGGGAACCATTTTGTCTCTAAAGAAAAATGCTGGGGCTTGCCTGGTGGCGCAGTGGTTGCGCGTCCGCCTGCCGATGCAGGGGAACCGGGTTCGCGCCCCGGTCTGGGAGGATCCCACATGTCGCGGAGCGGCTGGGCCCGTGGGCCGTGGCCGCTGAGCCTGCGCGTCCGGAGCCTGTGCTCCGCAACGGGAGAGAAAAAAAAAAAAAAAAAAAGAAAAATGCTTCTTACACCATTATTGCTTCTTTTTGATCTTTTAGGGAAAAATTCATATGGAAGGGAGAAATGATTTGTGCCCCAAACCTATAGCATGATTTTAAATGCTCTATAAGACTGCAGTGCTTGAAATTATTTGAACCTATTAGCCATGTAACCAGTCAAATTGTTCAGCATTTCTAAGTCTCTCTTATGTGCTCAGTACATCTGAAATAAAATATGAGTTTGGCAAAGACTATAATAAAGTACTTAGAAGAGTGCTTGGCATAAAGTAAGAAGTCAATTAGTGATATGATGATTATCATTGTTATTATATTCAGGCTATACTAATTTTCTAAATGGCTCTTAGGCTAATCTTAATTAATTACAATAAGTTAAGGAAGCACAAATAAAAGGTTTATTAGCTCTTTCAAATATCATAGGAATTTCAGAGACAGGACAAAACACATTTTTTGTTTTGGTTAGGGAATTTATGATCCCTGGACAAAAAAAGAATAAAGAACTCTTCTCTCCACAAACTGCTTCCTGGCTAATGGTGTCTGAGTGAAAACCAACTTAATACATCTATCTGTCTGCCTAGTGAAGCTTGGCTATTACACATCTGAAACTTAGCCTGCCTAAAACCCTGTATTTGATTTCCTTCTCCACACCACATGCGCCCCACTTCTCTTCGTTTTAGGGATGGCACACACAGTTTTTCATTTGCTCAAGCCAAAAACCCATAACTCATCCTTGACTCTCTCACTATCTACTTCTAATACATCAGCACTATATATATATATATATATATATATTTTTTTTTTTTTTTTTTTTTTTTTTTTGCGGTGGGCGGGCCTCTCACCGCTGTGGCCCCTCCCTGCGGAGCACAGGCTCCGGACGTGCAGGCTCAGCGGCCATGGCTCACGGGACCAGCCGCTCCGCGGCACGTGGGATCTTCCCGGACCGGGGCACGAACCCGCGTCACCTGCATCGGCAGGCGGACTCTCAACCACTGTGCCACCAGGGAAGCCCATGGGAACTATATTTGAAATACATCCAGAATAAAGATATTTGCTACAAACAGCACACACAAAAAATACCATGTTTCACCCCCAACATTATCTCTGCTATATTAAAATACCCTCCTAACTGGTCTCTCTGACTCTAAATTGTGTGTCCACCTATCCTGGCTTTCCTCCCCTGGTATGTAGCCAGAGCTATCTCTTTAAAACTAAGTCATATTATATCATTCTTATGTTCTAAACCCCCCAGGAGCTTGAAATCTCAGTAAGAATAAAGCTCAGAGTCCTTACTCTGGCCTCTACACAACATACTCCCTATTATCATATAATTCCTGAATCATTTCTGTCTTTCATTCTTATGCTACATCAGAAATTTTTCTCTTCCTTGAATATGACAAACATCCTTCCCACTCAAATCTGTTTCATCTACTGTCTCTTAGGCTTGAAATGACTTCCCACAGTGATCCTTATGGTTTATTCCTTCATTTCATTCAGATAACTACTGCATGTCCTTGTTCATCCTGTATAAAATAGTACTTCTGCACAATGCTCTATAACCTTATTCTGTTGTATTTTCCTCCATACAACTTATCACGCCCATACACTTATATATTTGTTTGTCCATTCTCTAGCTGTTTGTTGTCTTCTCTCACTCCCTAAGACAGGTTTTATCTTTTTATTCACTATTATATCCCAAGCGCCTAGAACACTGCCCAGCACATAGTCAGTACCTAATATGGTTTTTGAATGACTGATTGAATTATTGAATTATTTTACATTTGTGTTTATTATTCGTACCTTTAATATAATTCTAATTGGCTTAATAAATAATTTAATATTACAACATTAATATTTAATTTAATATCAATATTTTAGTCCTTTTAAAATTAAAATTATTTAATAATTTAATATTAATGTACTAAATGCTTATGTTAAATATTTAAAACATTAAATACTTTAATATTTCTATGTTTAATTTCTTAAAGAACAAAACTGTCCTAAAACTGTTTGAGTTTAAAGGAAACTAAGATTACCAGAAGAAGAAATCCAATATTGAACAAATGCTTCCTTTAGAGAGTCCGTTTTCCTATGAAACTCTTAAGTTTTTCCATATTATATCCTTTGATAGGCTAATCAGTTGATCTTCTCTGATTTCTACACATTCATTCCATGAATATGTATTGAGCATTTGCTAGGAACTGTGGTAAATAGGAGTTTAAGAGAGTGAGCAAGAAAGACAAAATCCCTGCCTAGAAATCACACTACTTTAATCCCTACTGGTAGGACCATAGTCCAGCTACACTAGACCAAAAAGGAGGGAAAAATAGAATAGAGTTTATAGACTTTGACCACTGTAAATACTTAGCCTCCTGTGTTTTAAACAAGATGCTAAATGACATGAAGCTTGTTAATTTTTTATAACAGTACAATTTCATTTTTCATTGGGTTTACTACCATTTTGCACCATTCACTGCTAGTATATCTTTCATGTAAGATATTGCTGTCCTAAACTGCTAAAATGGAATTATTCTAAATTAGGCTTTGAATATATTATAAGTCTTTATCACAAAAAATGAGAAGGTCCATAACTATAAAAAGCTTATGAAGCAAGGAATTAATTTTCCTCCTTTAAAATTATCTTTCAAATCCCAAGCAGTTTGGTAGCTCTTATTTCCATAGGTTTCTCAGTGTGAGAATTGCTGTCCAGATTTTTATGCTTGAAAAAAGCAAACATCCCTGCAACTTTAAGTAGATGAGAAAAAATACTCATGAGGCAACGTTAACTATATAGGAACTCAAAAATTACAATTACATGTTTGATGCAATGTTGCTTAAACAATTAATGAAGGTGTGAGAAGTCCTTCCTTTGCCCACAGGTATATAAAGAAGAAAGCCTTTTTCTTCTTGAATGGGGATATCACCCTCTAACTATTCCACAGAAAAATTGTGGTGATCAACATAATTACCTTTCATGTTTTCCCACCTGACAAATCTCACATAGGGAAATATCAGCCCCATACACTATGTCCTAAAATAATAATAAGTGTCTGTATACATTCTTTTTTTAAGAACTTTGTGTATTGCCAGAGATAATTTGATAATATTTTCCGTAGTCTTATTCTAAGGATTTAGAAATGAAAATGTCTTGATTTTATTGTATCAGGGTTGTGCCTTTTTAGGAGTTTCTGAAAAGATCTACTAAAGTCATTATTTTCACTCAAAATGTTCATCTTCCCAAACATCTGTAAAATAAGGTCAAAAATTTCATAATACTTAAGTGTCTGTAACCTCTGCGGTGAAGGCAGAAAATTTGGTTTGGGGCACACTTGCTCTGCTACCTCATCGTCTCTGTGACTCTGATGGCTCCTTTTAGATACCTTGAGCTGAAACCTAAGGCTTGAAGATGCTTCCCAGTATTACAACATAGACACAGGAACAGAACTCAAGGTGATAATCATAAAGCAATTTGTGATTCTATATGGATCTCAAGAATCTATATTGAAATATGATCCTGTTTTTAAAAATATATATATCAGTTTGGACTACATTGTTTTTTTCAATATTTTCAGAATGTTTGGTTACTGTTGAAGCATACATAAAGAAATATGATTAGAATGAACATTTTCTTTAATTTCAAACAAGAAGCAAACTAAATAAATATATCAAAGGTGAAAATATATTGCCTAAAATGTACAACAAATATATAGTTCAGAAGCACTGAATTGGTACGGAATAGTGAGTTTCTACAAAAATGTGTAAGAAATAAAAGCAAAACATTTTATTTTAAAAACTTTAAGTAACATAACTTGAAGAATAGTTATGTTGTAGTTATATTTCAAGCTATGATTCCACTCTGTTAATAATGAATGTGCACCCAACTAAACAGAGAAACAAGGATTGATTTTCCCTCCCACTTGAAAACAAAACAAAACAAAGCAAAACAACATATCTGAAACAATTGTTTTCAAGACCCCGGACACCAGGCAACAAAGGTCAGTGATCCCAGGGAAACGGGATACAAATGACATGACCCCTCACTATTGCTTCAGGTTACTACCTTGAGAGAGTTTCTATGCTGCCACACAGAGGGAACTCAGAGGGGCCTGGTGGACTCCCTGATTCGAGGAGATGGAACTGGGATTTGGGAGAAGCCAGGGGGGCTATTATTTGAGAGAGAGAGCTGCATAGACAGAACTCTATTCATCTGCGGCGGATGCCCATCAAGTCTTGTATATCAGCTCATGCATGTGAGGAGACTATCAAAGGTTAGAAAAGGACTAGAGCTTTCAATGCCCAGAGCTCACAACAGGGCCAGCTAGAGTACAAGTTCCCATCAACCAGACTGGACAGCCTCATGATTCACTGGGCATTGGGTAGAGAAATCTGTGCACTGACATATATACAATGGAATATTAATCAGCCATAAAAAGGAATGAAATTGAGTTATTTGTAATGAGGTGGATGGACCTAGAGTTTGTCATACAGAGTGAAGTAAGTCAGAAAGAGAAAAACAAATACCATATGCTAATGCACATATATGGAATCTAAAAACTTGGTACTGATGAACCTAGTGGCAGGGGAAGAATAAAGACGCAGATGTAGAGGATGGACTTGAGGACACGGGGGGAAGGGGAAGCTGGGACGAAGTGAGAGAGTGGCATTGACATATATATACTACCAAATGTAAAATGGATGGCTAGTGGGAAGCTGCTGCGTAGCACAGCAAGATCAGCTCGGTGCTTTGTGACCACCTAGAGGGGTGGGATAGGGAGGATGGGGGGAGGCTCCAGAGGGAGGGGATGTGGGAATATACGTATACTTATAGCTGATTCACTTTGTTGTACAACAGAAACTAACACAACATTGCAAAGCAATCATACTTCAATAAGGATATTAAAAAAAAACCCTGTGCATTGAGATTTTGAGTTTCCAAAGCTGAATTAAAGTATCTAATTTTTACATATTTTTAATAAGTCAAAATGAGATCTTAATTCAAATTATAAGCAGTTCATGGTTGGTTTTATTTATTATATGATAGCTTTTAAAAGAGCTACCTGATGCTAAACAAATTTTGAGACAGTACTAACAGTATGAAGATATATTTAATTTCACAGTTAATATTTCATTATTTGATGCAAAAGGCATTTTTAAATGTTCATTTTCCCACTTTATTATATTTCAATATAGTGGACAAAAATAGATTTTTCACAGTGATCACTTTTCTAAGTTCCCAAAGTCTATGCTTATTAGACAGGTAGCTTTGGTTAATATCCTTCCTTTACTAATACACATTTATTATATTCATTTCATGGATTTAAATTATAATTGATGCTCAATTTAGCTCACATTTCTTTTTTCATATTACTTCAGTTACCACCTAAGAACTTTAGGAAATTAAATTAAATCCCAGTGGGCTGCACTGGAAGAAAACAGTATGTGCTGAATACTGACTTGAGAGGTTTCACGTAGGACCTAAGTTAGATCTAAATTGTGCAAGCGACACTCTCTGTTATGAGAGTACCACTAAATATATTGATTTTTTCTAAGGGTCTGTTAAAACATGTCAATATGAAAGCATTGGTTACAAAATTTTAGTGCCCATAATGTTTTACAGAGTACAGCAACCAGGGGAATTTAAGACTATAAAAACCTGTTTCCAAATTTATATTGGATATTCTCAGATGCCTCGTATTGAAATATATCACCAAATAATCTGGGCTAGACATAGCTACAGTAACTTTATTATATATTCTATTAAAGACCCTGTTAAATATTCAAACTGTTTCGAGTGTGTCTATTATTGAAAAGGATAGCATTGCCTTTACAGTTTTACTTTGGAAACATGCTAGTGCATCCATATTTCCATTTCAAACCCGTATTCATGATATCACCCCATGAGGTGGACCCTGGCAGCTGAGGAATTGATTTCCCAAGCATTACTAAACTAAAATCAACATAAAAGACCGTGGGTCATATCACTAAACTAAACACTATATATTTAAATGTATACATTGCAAGTTTCAATAAGAAAGAAGTGTGCCTTTTCCACCTTTTTGGTGGCCATCAAATTACTATTTTGACTCCCAAAGTTATTTATACAGAGCTTGCATACATTAAACAAGTAAGTATTTATCTACTCTGGTATATGCATAAACAGAAAAGGCTGTGGGACTACAGCAGGGTCCACAATTACACGTCAGCCACAACTTTTCTATGTGATTATTGGCTACAGTGAATCTGGAAAAAAAATATTGCTGTTGGATTTTAATGTCTTCAGATGCTTTTAAACATCCCTGAGACTAGAAAGGCACTATAGAATTTTGCAAATAAGCAACCTTTTTTCCTATTTGCACAGCATGTTTTTAGCAAAGAAAAACATGTGTGGGAAACAAGCAAATGCACTTTTCAAAATTAATTTGTGTCAGGGATGAAGCTGTCTCCAACTCTAATTTCAATTTGAAAAGGATTTCATCACTTGATATTTCTCTTTGTCGACATATCTACATGAGTTTCTCATATAGTTTTTTTATGACAGTGGAAAAATCTTGTGAAAACCATGCTATGAGTTACATATTTTAACATACACCCTGTCTGGATACATTTTAACCCAAGAAGCATTCACACATGCCTAAACCTTCAAATTCTCTTGGTGAGCTTAATATTAAGGCCTCTATTTCAAATTCAAAATAGGTAAATTTTCATTTTTGTTTCTATGAATTAGGTTAATTTGAGACTGTATTTAGTACAACTAAAAGAAATTCAATAATGCAAACTGTACTTAGTATTGATCAGTATATCAAGAGTTAGATATTTAGATGTAGATGATATAGCTTTTCTTCTGGTGTTATTCAATTATCTAAACTCTATTAACGCAGGCATATTTTAATCATAACTTAGGTGAACAAATTAAAATAAAAAAGTAGTTTGACAAAGTAATCAGTGATGGGTTAATTATGTAATACTTGAAGACAAGATTATGAGACCTTAGGTTAAGCAATTAATAAGTCTAATAACCATTATGGTAGTTTGACATCTACTTGTGCACTGCTAAGAGTGAAGTAATCCATGCTGCTTTTAAGAAAGCTTTGCTCCTGAAAGAAATTCTTGGGTTCAAATTTTGTCTCTTTTGAAGCTAAAGGCAAATGAACCTGCTACAATTTGGAATTGGTTACATTAGTTGTAGTACATGTATGAACCAGCAAATAACAAGCCATTATATATTCTTCCATGATGTTTTCAAAGCATTTCTGGTCATATTATATCCTATTTCTTTTTTTCAGTCCACAAAATGGAAACCAGAATTTAAATCATTGTTTTCTCCTATAATCAGGAATGAGTTTTTCTGTAGCTTAAAAAAAAACATTGTACGTGGGCAGAGAGAACATATGAACTTGTCTAGTGTCCAAAATTGGAGTTACTATGTGTAGCAATTTGGGGTTATTAATTTTAAAAGCTAAAAACACAAATACATATGGACAATACCAATCGTTAAAGTCTTTAAATAATGTTTAAAATTGAAATGGCTTTCTTCAATATATTATCCAATAGTCTCTGTAAACATCTTGTAATCCTATTTTATTTAGTAGGACACACTGTGACATACACTGCTATTTGCCCAACCAGAAAATATCCCCTATATCTTCTATACTAATACTATGCTGATTTTGTCCAGGTATAAGAAAGGGATGTACTCAGTGAACCCTTTATCCCCAGGGCATGAATTATGCTTGGTATAATTCATTCATGGTTAATTCATGAAGTAGTGTTAGTTATTGTTTCAGTGTGGGCATGTGAATCAGTCCTGAGCAATGAGACATGAAAGGATATTTGCTGGGAAATACTCTGGGACTTTTTTCCCCCCTCCTTCTTAAGTGAAATTTACAAGATGCTCTAGGAGAACTGAACTTGCTGCCTTTGGTCACAGTGTGAGGACATGATGCCTTGAGTTGCTGTAATTATGATGATGAAAGCCCAGAGAACTGTAGAGAAGCCTTTTGGAAACTCTACATGTTTGAACTGCTGAACTAATCAATCCTGGAAATATTCACCTCGGAATTTTCAGTTATACTTAAGCCACATTTAACTGGATAATCTGTTTCTTAGAACAGAAGATATCTAATGGATACTCATATCATAGATACTTTAAAATGATATCCTACAGGAAGGTTTATTATGTTACTATACATTTGTTAAGTGTTAAAAGAATATTCTTTGAAAAGAAGTTCAAATCACATAGTATTTAGGAGTGAGAAGGATTCATATAGATTTAACATTTGTTATCTTTGCCTATTTGAGTCTATTTCCTTTTTTCTATAAACTATCATCTCAATATGTCTTTCAAGCCTTCCTATCACTGGCCCTGTCCTCCCATTGATAGATTAAATGGTCTGTGATCCAGGCCTGATCACATTGATGGGTTTGGTGACACCCAGATGAACCCACCCATAACATCAGACTCCAACTTGGAACTTTCACTTCTGGAGTTCCTTGTGTGGAAGTATTTAAAGCTAGAGCTGCTGGTAACCATCTTGCTACCATGAAGGTTGAGAGCCTGTAGGAGAATCTGCTTTGAGAAATGTATAACTTCAGAAAAAATGAGAAGATTCCTGATGAAGTTACTTGACTCACTGGATCCAGCACTGCCTAAAGAAGAAAAACCCCAGACTCCTCAGTTATATGAGTTAATAAATTCACTCTAAGTTGAATTTCTGTCATATACAACCAAAGAGTCCTTCTTAATACACTCAGTGACCTATTTTGAGTAGACTTATTTATAGAACTCATGTGTGAGTCATATGGAATACTTGGAATTGTTCCAATAGAATATACTATGATTTTTTACAATGGTATCTAATTATTAAATATAATTCCATAGGCTTTATATATTAAAATTATTTAAAAGAACTTAGACTAATTTTTCTGTGTATATCATTTATTAACTTCTATTATGGAGCTTTCATGGACAGACTGATATCTGTCAATAGCACTTACTTAATCTTTGAAAAAGGTAATTTATCTTTTTTGAATTCACTGCCCATGAATCCTATTTGTATTCATCTGCATTTTTTCTGGATTCTTGCATTATCTTAGACTTTTTCACATTATTTTTTATGTCTAAAGATCACTTCTGTTATGTTTTTTAATATCATTGTTTGCACTGTATAATGGATACTTTTTTTGCTCTTTTAATGCACTAATTCTCTCTTTAGTTGTCTTTAAACTGCCAATGAAGTCATTGACTTCCTTATGTCCATTATATTTTTGTGTTCTAGAAGTCTAATTTGATTATTTCTAAATGTGTTTCATCATTGTTTCTTGATTTTCCATAATTTCTAATTTCTTTTTAATTTCAACTTTTGCTTCTTCAAATATATTAAATTTACTTAATTTATCTTTTAATTGATTTTATTTTCAAAATCTGTTGTTTCTGAGGGTATAATTCTGTTGCTTGTTGTTTCTGTTAATGCTTTGTCATAGCGGCTTTCTCCTAGTGTGTTTCTGTGCTTTTTATCGCTCAGTTCATCATTATTGAGACATTACCTGGGAGACTATGCTGAGACCTGAGCTTGAGGGGATTGCTCTAAGCATGATTTGAACATAGGTCTTTTAAACATGAGTCCTAATCTGAGACTACACACATAGTTTAGGTTTATAAATCAAGGATTAGTGTAAATCCTGGATCCATATCTGAGTGAGAGGTGGTTTGTAGTCAAAAATTCTCAGGGAAGACTTTTTTCTGCCTCCTCAAAGCCAAGTCCAGTATGGGTAAGTTTCCTTTTTACGTTTCTTTTTCTCATCCTCCTCCCCCTCCCCTTGCTGAGAGTATTTCTTTTGCTTTCAGTTGTTTTACTTGAGGTTCTTTAACTGACTTTCCACCCACGTAGGCTCTCAGCTTTGTTTTGGGTCCCTTAAGGTCTTGATCAACAGAGATTTTTCAGTGCCTGGGATAGCTGTCAGGAAGAGCATCTCATTGGATTTGCATTTTCTCAACATTTTTAGCCTCTAAGGAGTACCTCAATTTTTGCCTACTCATCTATGCAGTGTATTTAAAGGGTTTTCTTAAAAATTACATTTTGTCCAGCAATTTTTGGTGTTTGATATGCCTTAAAAAGAAGTAGGTCTATCTAACCCACCATTTTGCTAGAAATGGAAGTCCCCTTTCCCTGTTTCTTTAGAGCGTAAACATTACTCATACATTGCTGCTATGTGAGGACTCAACATTCCTGACTCAGTGAGGTTCTTTCATGAGGTACATACTTCCTTGGTAACAAAGTCAGATACTGATTTTTTCATTCGTCTGTCATCCTATTTTCAATTTCACCTACTTCCAACTTAGTTACTTTACTATAATTTATGTACCTCTTTGAACTACTGTAAATCCTTTTTGGAAGAATATAATATGAATAAATCTGTGAAACAAAGCAAATATTTAAAAATACCTCTGTTTTTAATCTTTTTATGGTTTACAGTGCATTTTTACATACATTATGCTATTTTTGTTTTCTCCAAAATATAGACAGTGAGGGTATTCTCAGGTAGCCAAAAACTGATTCCCCAGGTGGTAATGCCTGAATCAGAATCCAGATTCTAAACCCTGGTCCAGTGCTCTTGTGCTTCAGGAATATTTCGAATATTTAGAAAGGACAAAATAAATGAAGTTAACCGTACATTGCAAATCTCTTAAATTCAAGTTACCAGGGTAATCTTTAACTGAAGATAAGCATGTTGAAATTGCTATAAAGTCTGCTTTCCCCAACACATTTAATTGTAGCTTCTGAAATACTTTTCTTTTAATTGTTGAAGAATTTATTTGTGACAAATCATTTCCTACTTATATTTTAGATCAATTATATACCATTTGATGGACATCTTATACAGAACACTTTGGATACAATTAATTAACTTACATTAATTAAATTAATTCTAGAAGAATCAGTTTACCTGTTTAAATGTGAGACATTGCCAAAATTCAAAGATTATTACAGAAAAGAATAGAGCACAGCTATAATAGAGGGAGCTTATTTTCATCTTCAAAGTGACAGATAACTTTTTCACACTCTATTTAAAATGAGCACCACTTACAGCTTTATCTGTATAGGTCTCTTCATAAAATGTCAGCATCAGAACAAACTGTACAACTGCATATGTCTTTAATAGCTGAGATGCTGATGATGAGAAGGGAACTTCTTCCCCCTTGACCTAGGAAGATAAGAAAGAAGCCTTTCCATTATATTGTTCCCTTATCTCTCTCATTGAAATTCACACTAAGTGAAGAGGAGATATGCAAAAAGAAATGAAAGGTTTTGCTATCTTTTTTAATCCTCGAAATAACTCTAACGTGTATTACTTTGGATAGAAAAAAAGTAAAAATTAGGAGACTTGTTTTTCATTTCAGAAGCGTTATGATTCTGATCTACTCTGCTTTATATAGAGCACTGTAAGAATTGATACTGATGATTAACATAAACAAAATGAACATGTAATACGAAATATGAAAATACGTCCATGATTATACATCAAAGTATAGCAAAAGAGAAAATGGAAGGTGATTTGGGATAGTGTAGATAATCATGCTTCAAAGGCAAATACTGTCTGTCTTATTGAAAACAGCTTTCCCAAAGTACAGTTTCCCAGAAATAATATAATCATATCCTTATAATGCAGATTTAGGCATCAATATGATTTTAAAACATTCACTTTGAATTATCTATTGCAAAAAAGGAAAATAATAAATTAACCGTAGCTGACTAGACTTTCTGGAGCTGAAATAAGCAAATTATTTTCACCTATATCAAGTTAGATCATTGTTATATAACTAACTGTGAACATAACCAAGTGTCTGGAAATTCCAACACAGCAGCTTTCATAAGTGGATGAGAAAATATCCTTATTCAGATCAGGATTTTTGAAAAATAACAATATTCAAATAAAACATATTTCATTTTCTTGAATACTGGCTAATTTTTATACTCATAATTATCTTTGAAATCAACAGTAGCTTATTATTTCTATATTACTATCGATGACAGTTATTTTGATAAGCAATCTCAATATATATCCTAAATGATAGGAAAGAAATTCCTTTTTCTCCATTTCATAAGAGAAATTCCATATTGAAACTGAATTTTTCATTTGATTTTCAGTGTTTTAAATCTCTACCTTGTTTATTTTTAGTTTTTCATGGGATTTCTGTATTTAATGCTACTACGCCACTATGGAATGAATAAAGTTGTGATCTAATCTAATAAGCAGATAATTTCGGTATGACTTTAGACCTTTTATTCTGGAGACCTCAGTTTTTCATGGACAAAATGAAGGCTAGACTGAATCTTCTCTAAGGCTCTCTGTGACGGATCCATAAATGTCTGTGTGGCTTCTGCACTACACAAAGGCTCTCAGCTGTGGGTTTGAGCCAAGAAAACTAGCCTTTGCTGCTCTGCCCCGAACCATGCTCCCTAATAAGAGGCAGTGTCAGCCTGGGAGAAGGCACCCCTCTTAATGGCCCCTAGGTGGTGTCCACTTATTAATTTACACATTACAGGGCTGTATCTGCCTAAGGGAACATCTTTTTTCAGATTTGCATGAAGTCAGCATGTATTACAGGCTGGCTGTAGACCTGACAATATGAAATTAATCTTTGCCATCATCGAATTCATGAACTTTATTTACCTCTGGGATTTCTTCATTCAGTCCAAGTCTTGGTTTTCCTGGACCCCATCCTGGTCCTTTAAATATGACAGAAAACTTATTGAAGAATCCAGGTGTGGCCCAGAATGTAGTCCATATGGTAAGTAAATGGTGGAACTAGAAGAATAAAAATATAGTCTATTTAAGATAAGAAAAGACCATAACAAAAAAGATTAAATACATTAAATCATGCATTTTATTTTATTGTTTAATGTAACTTACAAATTATTCTTTAATATATAGGTTATGTATAATTTGCTAATATTGATTAATATGCAATTGCATTATAAATTGAAATTTATTCTATGCATTCTGCATACCTTTACATTTAAATGTGTTCTTGTCAATATTTCTGAAGCTCCACAAAATTATAAACATGAAATTTAATAATAGGGCAATTAAAAAGTGAGTTCAGAGAATTTGCTTCCAATGGATTTAACTAGCAGCCTGTGCACTCGACGGCCATGTCGAATGACAGCTTTTTTAGACTCACTAAATGGTTTTTAAAGTTGAACATGGAATCATACAAATATTGTATATCTGTTATATATTTTTAAAATAATCTTTTATTTAATGTACTGAATTACAGACAAACACCTCATTTTAAGAAAAAATGTTCAAAACCATTTCTGATGGTAGACCTCTGAGGATTAAATAGATAGACCACATTCTGTAATAGGAAAAGTTTGCTGAGTCAGAAGTTTACCTTGAGGCTTATAGCAGGATTTCACATTCTTTAAATAACACACATTTGATATGTATAAAGTTAAAAGTATGCCCACACATGACAAGGACTCAACAAATACTGGCTATTAGGATAAATAGCTATACATATCATATATGTTATAAAAATGTATCATACGATTAAAAATAATCCTAGATATTGGGCATCAGCTGTTGACTCTCAAAATGAATTCTATTATACATGTAGTGATAAATTAATGTAGAAAAAAGTTATGGCTCTATCAGAATTTGTGGTCTCATTGGTATTTTCACTATCTCTTACAGAATTTAAACTGCTAGCATTATAAAAATTGTTTTTTTTTTTGTTTGTTTTTTTTGTTTTTTTTGTTTTTTTTTTTGTGGTATGCGGGCCTCCCTCCGCTGTGGCCTCTCCCGTTGCGGATCACAGGCTCCGGACGCGCAGGCTCAGCGGCCATGGCTCACGGGCCCAGCCGCTCCGCGGCACGTGGGATCCTCCCAGACCGGGGCGCGAACCCGGTTCCCCTGCATCGGCAGGCGGACGCGCAACCACTGCGCCACCAGGGAAGCCCCTAAAAATTGTTTTTAAAATTACTTGAAATATTATAATAAGGAATCTGAAGCAATTAAACAACAATGTAGGATTTAGCTGAGCAAATTTTAAAGAAAAAGGAAATGTTAGATGGAAACTTATCCTGAGGCTTTGCAATAATAATAACACAGAAAATTAATGTTACAACACTCATTAATATACTTACCTGTTTTGTTATTTTAAAAACTGAGTACAAGACTTCCCTGGTGGCAGAGTGGTTAAGAATCCACCTGCCAATGCAGGGAACACAGGTTTGATCCCTGGTCTGGGAAGATCTCACATGCCGCAGAGCAACTAAGCCCATGCGCCACAACTACTGAAGCCTGCACGCCCTAGAACCCACACGCCACAACTACCTAGCCCATGTGCCGCAACTACTGAAGTCCACGCGCTCTAGGGCCTGCATGTCACAGCTACTGAGCCCGTGTGCTGCAACTACTGAAGCCTGCGTGCCTAGAGCCCATGCTCTGCAACAAGAGAAGCCACCGCAATGAGAAGCCCGCGCACCGCAGTGAAGAGTAGCCCCACTCGATACAACTAGAGAAAGCCTGCGCGCAGCAACAAAGACACAATACCACCAAAAAACAAAAAACAAAAAACAAGTGACTGAAATTTTACTGCTATCATTCTAGACACAAGCCATGAGAATACAGGGCTTTTAAATAAGGAGTACTTTCTCACTTACTTGTTTTCCAATGCCCTGAAACTCTTGGACTCCAAAGGAAAGCAAAATGAATGGTCTGTACCTAGTATTAAAGGGGAAAAAAGCCTCTCCATCTAACAGGGGCCATCCTAAGGTGCTTTTGTTGCCTCTGATGGGAGGGTGAGAAATTTAGCTAATATAAAGGAATACAAGTGAAAGTAAGTACGTGATTTTGTAGGTTTAGGAACTCCTAATTATTACAACTTGCTGATTTGATATTTCTAACAATATAAGTGAGTATGTAGGAGACTAAAACTTAGACACAGTTGTGACAATTATCATGCTAAAGGCAATATTTACATGAGGACAGATTTAGCAGCAGCTCATAAAGACCTGTGATTGAATATTGCGTCTCCAAATCCTAATCATCCAACTCCTTGTGCAGCTCATGTGATGCAGTTTTCAACTTCTTATTGTATCTCGAATATGAACCCCTTTTCCTCCATGTGTGTACACTCCCAGAGCCTTGCTAGCTAAAGGATTGCCATGAACTAGCAGTGTTGGCATCTCCTGGGAGCTTGTTAGAAACACAGTATCTTGGCCAGATTTCAGACCTACTGAACCCTACTTTAATAAGATCCTCCCATGATTCATATGCACATTAAGTTTGAAAGGCTCTCTCCTAGAGGGCAGAGACCAAGCTGTATTTCCTTCTTAATCTCTACATTATGAAGACAAGACCACACCCAGTGAAGAAGTGGCTCTCAACGTATTATCTTGAAACTGATTTCAGTTCTATAAATAAGGTACCTAGAAATGTTTATTATTAAGAAAGTACCTGGAAATATTTGTTAGTATTCTCCTGACAAAAATCTATCATATTCTTGGTAATGTGTAACCAAAAGAGAGAGAACCAAAGACAGAGAGAGAAATGACACTAGTTGAGAAGAAAGAAGAGATATAATCAACTTTTCTCTTCTAAACGGCGACATAAAAATGCCTTTCACTTGAAAATTGAGTTAACCAAGTTTGGGGCTTGGCCTTCAACCCACCGTACTTAGGTTTGCATCTGACAAACTGTATAGTCGGGTGAATTATTTAAATCCTGAGAACCTCAGTTTCATCCACCAAAAAACTGAGGCTAAAAAGAACCACTACCTTATAAGGTTTTAGTAATGTTTAAATTAAACATGTGTGCTGTTAGCAATGTCCTGTACATAGTAAAAGTTCAATAAATGTCCATTTATTTTGTTACTTTAACTTTCTCTAAAAACCTTGAAGAAGTAGCTTTGAAAAGCAGACCCAACATGAACCTGTACTTTCTTCCCTTTCTGAATGCTGTATATCCAGTCCCCTAGACAGAGCTGTCATTGACTGACCTCTTCATTTTTTCAAGCATTTTTATCTTTTTCTCATTTACTAGTCCCGACCCCTGGGAGTGTCTGTGGTGCTCTGCTACTGACGGATCAGAGCTTCACAGACATTCCTCATTTCTCTAGTGCCAACCATTGAGACCAGCGAACAACCAATACCACATGTCTGACAGAAAACTGGTCCAGGGCAACAAGTCTTAGCAGGTGAGGCAACGTGCAACCTAACCAACCCGTAATAGCTCCTGACACCTCCGTCCAAGAAGAGGAGGGCAAAGGCCTCACCCTGAATTTCTAACCAGAGTCATGCAGGCTTGAAGCAAATATTTTTCTTACTCTGGGATCAGCCTTAATTATACATTTTACTACCGCTCCTTCTGAATACATGAATATATTTCAGGTCTATTCTGAGAAAGGGTATGTTTGCTAAAGAGCTATTTCTTTTAATTCTAGGTGACAGACATATTTTAAAATTCTTACAATGAATTGTTTTCAAATGTATTCTGCCCAATTTGATTCAAGGCTTTGAGTGCCAGAGTTATTTCTAAATTCTTTTACAGTTAAAATATATATAATTTAAGGCTAGTGTAATGTACTTCCACCTTTCAACAGCTGATTTTTCTTTCAAATATAAAATTTATAAAAGGATGGAATCAATTCAGAAGAAATAAAACCAAGTACATTACCTGCACCTTGAAAGGTTCAAATGAATTAATGGGATGTGTTAGACCATATACAACTTTTTCCTTTTCTGCCTCAAATGTTCCTGGAAGATAAACAATAATGATATGATTTTTGACTTTTGTGAATGAAGGAGCTAATTTAATTTTTTAAATGCTCATAGTTTTTACTTACCAAAAATTCTATCCCATATAATAAGAGTTCCGGCAAAATTTTTGTCTACGCAATAACGATTTCTGCCTATGAGACAAAATATTTAAAAAAAAATTTTTGAAAATGGAAGGTATACTTTTTGAAATAATGATATTCCTAAAAATATCCTGAAAACACTAGACTTTATTTGCTAGTAAACTGAGTTTTTTTTTTTTTTGTGGTACGCGGGCCTCCCTCTGCCGCGGCCTCTCCCGTTGCGGAGCACAGGCTCCGGACGCGCAGGCTCAGCGGCCATGGCTCACGGGCCCAGCCGCTCCGCGGCACGTGGGATCCTCCCAGACCGGGGCGCGAACCCGGTTCCCCTGCATCGGCAGGCGGATGCGCAACCACTGCGCCACCAGGCAAGCCCTAAACTGAGTATTTATTTTCCAAATAATTTTACTAAAAAGAGCAAAGACTTCCTTAAAGCCATAGATATTTAGAATTATCCCCGATTTAAAAAGAAGCATCATTCACAATTTTTCTGGTCTTTAAAAATCTGGGATAATTCTAAGTAATTCTTTTTTGTTAGGACTATTAAAGAGTAATAATTAAAAATTAAATGGTCCAGAACAAAAGGCAATATGAAATAAGATAAATATCAATAATATATGTATATTTGTTTTTTTTTTTTTTTTTTGATTTTGATGTGATCTTTACACCTTTTCACTGCCTCTTTTCCAGGAAGAAAATTTTCCACTTACAGTAAGACTTTCCTATTTTTTTCATTACAAAAGACATAAGTAAAAATTAAGTTACCTTTGATTATATCCACTGACTCATAACATATATGATATTTTAATGCCCCAAATACTTAAATAATAGTTTAAATTTAAATAGATGGACATAGTTTCTTAATTAAAAAAACTTAAATAAACACAATCATATCCACATGATTATAAATCAAAGGAAAAAGAACATTAATTCACCAAGCCACTACTCCAATAAATTCAACTGTCTCCACATGTCCTCATTTCTTTACACGTCTTCTGTACATGCAAATGTACACCTGACCATAAAGGTACAAGGAAAATTCTCCCGTGGTACAAAAGTAGAGTGGGGCTGGCTACACAGATCCACCACTCATTGCCACACGTAGGCTAAACAGTGGCCCCCAGTTGGGTGAGGGAGCACTTTGAACCTCGGGGAATATATGGCAATGTCTGGAGACACTGTTAAGAGTCATAACTGGGAGGGGAGACTATTAGCATCTAATATGTAGAGACCAACATCTTATAATACACAGGGCAGCCCGCATGCCCACCCCGCTTTCCCAAGTGAAGAACTATCTGGTCCAAAATAGTTAATGGTGCAGAGGCTGAGAATGCCTGATATAAAGCAACATGCATGCGAAGGTGCTCTAAGGCCAAACAGGAAACTAGCAACTATTTCTTCTTCAATGTGGACATGTTTTTCTCCAGTCCTTGTGTTTCCTTTAATATGGAGGGAACGGCAAGAGCATAATGCTCTTGACCTCTGCGTCAACTCAGTAATAATTCCCTGGGGTGGAGGTATGACTGCGGAGTTTGGAAGAGGAAACTGCACATGTGCAGCAGGACCCCACCCTCTCCCCACCTGGAGGAGCTTGTGCTTTTGCTCTGCTCCCTGCCCCAGGGAAAGGGACCTGCCCACCTTGGGAAGGCAGGCCTGACGTGTGCCAGTACTACTGCCTGTGATGCCTGGAAACTTATAAAAACAGAACAATAATATTTATTATTTTCTTACTAGCTTCCTTCTCTCAAAGTGGCATTTGTGAGATTTATTCATGCCATTACATGTTATAATAGTTTGGACATTTTCATTGCGATGTAGTTCTCCATTACATGAATAGTCTACAATGTATCTCTTCTATTGCTGACAAACATGCGAATTATATCTTTTTTTCCTATTACCTATTACAAATAATGCCAATATGCACACTCTTGTACAGGTCTTTTGGTGCGCAAATGTAAATACTTCTGTTATTTCTTAAGCTAGTGTCTTTAAACCTTAGGCACTAAGGTTTAAAGATTTTTTGGGGGTTTTTTTCTTTGTCAGGAAAGAGCAGTGTATGTTGAGTTCATAGAATTTAGGCAGGAAAGTGTTGTTTATTAGGCTTTCCTTAAACACCAACAGTTTTTAAGACCAAGACACTCTGACTGCACACAGGAATGACCCTCAGCATGGGGTCAAGGAGTAACTTTCAACAAGCTCCTCACAATATGAAGTGTGTACCCCCTCAGCTGGTTAACTCCTTTTTCCACTACATCTGAGGAGAGCTAAGCAAAAAGGAAATTCAAAAGTCAGCTATGGAGAGGATTTTGTTTTGTTTTGTTTTCCTCCAGTCCTTTCTTTATAGATGAGGTTTGTCCAGGAAGAAGCAAATGCCTATTTGCAGTGTGTGGTGACTAGGTTGGGTAATTGTGCTAAAGTGATACAAAACAATAATGTCATTTTTCAAGAAATGAGGAAGGAACGAAAGAAGAGATCGAATTTCCTCACCATGATGAACCCTATGATGGCTAGGAGTATTAAGAATCAGTTCCAAAGGACCAAGGTTATTGATGACCTGTTTAAAAGAAAAGGAACATAGTTATTAAATTATATAGAATATTTTTAAGTACTCACATTAAAATCCCATATGGGTTAAGAAATATTGCTAGTTCCATGGTTGGCATCAGAGCCCGAAGAAGGTTCTCTATCTTCTGGTGTTCATATAAAGATAACAATTAGCTCATCACGATATTCTAAGAGACAATATAGTATAGTAGTGAGGTTAAGAGTAGTGAATTGACTGCCTCAGTTCAGTTCCTGAATTCTCTATTTATTATTATGTGGTATTGGGGAAATTACTTACGCTTTTTATAAGTCAGATTCCTTATCTTTAAAATGGAAATAATAGTATCTACATAACAATGTTCTGAGGATTACAAATGTTACTGTACTTACATGCTACTATTGCCAAGGCATACTTCTTTCAAGTTTCATGTCATTTTATGTTCTTCACCTATCAGCTATGTCTTTGATGACTCATGTTAACAGAGCATAACTCGGCAAAGGGAAACCCAGTACTATATTCATTTTCTGGAGTTGGTTTCACCCAATAATCAGTCATGCAGTAACTTAGTATTGCAGTTGCATTACGGTGATCCTTGGTTATTCAAACAGACTCCTAAATGTTCTCTTACTGTAGATGGCCCATCTTCCAGTCCATTTCTGAGGCACGATTCAAAGTCAAATATGTAAAGGGGCTTTTTTGGAATTAGAGACCCTTTAAAATCGTGTCTATTATTCTCTAATGTTCTCTCTCAACATTTCTCAGTAAGAATCCCCTATGCCAGAGTCTGCACACTCTAAGGAGTGTAGAAACCAGGTAGTTACCATAAATTAGAACAGCAGGCCATATTTAAGATATCCATTATGTCATACAGTTAACATTGGACAATGTGGGAACGCTTTTAATCTCAATTACATTATTCTTTCTTCCATCAACCATGGCAGATAAGTCTTTAATCACAATCTAAATAGATCTCTTAGAGCCTATTTATGACAAAATCAATACATTGTCATGATATTTTAAGAAATTACTCACCTTGAAAGTTAACTTCCATTTAAAGGATATATAAGGAATAAAGTAATATGTTAAATGCTACTTAAGGGGAAAAATAGTCACTGAAATCATAACACTGACATGAATTTGGCAACAAGTCAGTGGTATGAGAAAAAACAGGGAGCTGGGACTGCTTCGGATGCAAAGATATTTAAGATACATAACAACCAAACATATTGTGGGGATCTTGTTTAGATATTGATTTGAACAAACCAAATATAAAAGGCATTTTATAGGCAATGAGAGGAAACTGATTATAAACATAGTATGATATGATAAAAATACTGTTTTATTAGGAGTTATGATGGCATTGTCATTGCATGAGAAAATGTAATTGTTTTTTAAGAGTTGTATAACTAAAGTATATGTGACATGAGATCTAGGTTTTGCTTCATCATATTTGGCAATGAAAAGGAAAAAGAAAAAAAGAATAACTGATGAAAATGAATCAAAATCATAGTGTTTTTATTGAAATACAGTTGACTTACAATGTTGTATTCGTTTCAGGTGTACAGCAAAGTGATTCAGTCATACATATCTATCTATTATTTTTCAGATTCTTTTCCATTATAGGTTATTACAAGATATCATAATGATTTTTAAATTGAAGTTATGGAGCTAGAAACATTCATTCTATTAATCTCTCTACTTTTCTGAATGTTTTAATATTTTTAAGACAAATTTAAATAAAAGAAATTACTACTCTAGTAATATACAGTAATGCTCAGTCAGTTGAAAATATTAATATTGATAGATCCCTATAGTCCCAAACATACATCTATGTGGTAACTCTTTATATAGCAGGGTTTAGTCATTTGTTGGCAACCTCTGACACTGAAACACCCAATTTGCAATTGCTCTGCAAACGTGCACAGCCTCAGGAGCCACACGGTCCTCAGCTTGTGGGGTCCTGCACGTTCCTGAAGGAGAAGCAGCAGCAGCGTTGCCACATAACAATGTAGCATCTCTTCATAGGGCAGGTGTCACCAGCATCTCCTTTTTAGACTCACTGCACACCTGAAAGAAACAGTCCTTGCCTCCTTCCCTGCTGCCCAGCTTCTAGGGGTTCTCGGTTTCCATTACGGTACAGGCATGCAAAGGATGCAAATGTTTGCAATGCAGAGGATATGTAATATGTTATCTCTCTCTCTCTCCCTCTCTCTCTCCCTCTCTCTCTCTTTCTTCTTGTCTCTCTTTTCTAATCTAGAGCTCTATAGCCATTTTTAAAGTTATTCATAAGAAATGTTTTATGAGATCCAAACAACAGACTTTTTTGGTTGATCCATAAGACTTTTTGGTTGATTCATACAACGGAACTCATTTATACATGAAAAAAATCTCTGTAATTTTTAATTTCAGGAGTTCAAAATACTGTGAATATATAGCCCTTATATCAGACCACAGTCCTGTGAAATAAGAGGCAAAAATATTATCCCACAAATACACTATTGATGACCAGAAATTGGGAGGGGAGTAAGTAGAAATAACCCCTAATTTTATTGGACTACATTGCTTTGTACTGGTGGAAAAATATTTGTTGAGAAGAAGAATGGTGACAGATAGAGAACAAGAAGGGGGTTTCTCAGCAGTCAGGACATTGAAATCTGATGCTTTGCTCAGGCTTTGTATCTCTGACAGAGAACCAGATGGGAAAGGAGAAAACCATTTTATCCTTGTTTGTGTCTTTGGTGGCTAACATATGTTACAAAAACAGACAACAAAAGGGGGTAGAGGAGACTACACTAACTGGTTTCTGCTACCCAGATGCATTTCTAATCCTTGGTCCCGGCGTGTGTGCAGCCAGATTTAAAGCCACACAAATGGTAAGTGAATTCATATGATTGGAGACTTGGCTGAGGGCATTATTTTTTTAATGTCAAGTACTTTTCCTCAAAGAAAATCCTTTGCTTCTGCAGGCTAAAGCATGGTGATATCAATATTGAAAATTCCTTTTTTTTTCTTTTTTTAGTAAAATGCCAAGTATAACATAGGCAACCAGAGTTAAATTTCCTTGTAGTGCCTATGAGTACCTTGGAGCTGGGGAAGACCACCTCGGTGTGGGAAATGATTCATCATTCAGACAGCCCCGTCAGAACCTCTCTTGTAGTAAATCCTTCTGGTTCAAAGTCATGGAGAAGTAATTAATAACTAATAAGAGCTGAGTGTGACGACTTATCACCCACTTTTGCAAATTCAGTCATTTAGAAATTCAACCGCATCTAGCTTTGAATCACTTCCCGAAAATATTTTACTGTGAAAATAACTGGAGTTATTCTCATTCTTAGAAGTTATTTGTCTTGCTTTTTTTTAGATTTAGATGAGTTAATTTAAATTATAAAATTTTAGAACATATAGAGGACTTAAAAATAATATAGTGCAATACTCTATTACAAAAAAGCATAAAACTGAAGCTCGGAGAAGTTAAATTACTAATCCAAGTTTAAACCTCTTAGAAGAAGACCTAAAGTCTTCTCAGTTTCCACTCAGTAATCCTTCTATTTTTCTATCATGTTGCTTTAAGAGATATAGCACTTTTTCCATCAAATAAAAGAAATCTAAATTTTTAGAACTTTAACAGGAAATGATAACTAAGTGCTTTTTGACTACATTTCAAAATGAAATCCAGTTGTTTAGAAAGAGCCCAGGAATTTCAGCTTCTACATTGCGCTCATGGTATTTTAGGCACTTCTGGGGCTTCTTAGGTCTCTGAAGCAACGGTCTGTGTCTTGTAGACTGTAGTTTTCTATCAGGGTTTTATAATCTGAGGGCCATGGATGCCTAGAAGGGCCATTTATGGGCTTCAGAAGGCCAAGAACACCCTGAAGTGTCATACCAAATTTTATGAATATGTGACTGTGGGTATTTTCTTGGGGAAAACTACTCTTTTCATAATATACTCAAAGGGATCCATAAGTCCCCAGAAGTTAAGAATCAATGTCCTAAACAGAGTGCTTTAGGTTGTTGCCTTTGCCCTTCTAATTTATGTTGTTTTTAGTTTATGTATTATTAAAACTTGGGTGCTAATTTCCCACCCAATCTTCAAAGATAGTAACTTTAACATTTTTTTCTGCCTATTTCGTGAAATCATTGTTTTCCAAAAGACTGTTTCTTGTTTCTCAAGCTGTTTTTACTTGTTTAATAATAAATTATTAAAAATAAATAAATAATAAAAGTAACAATTTTATAATTATAAGCCCCATCCATTCTATTGATTAACCTTTATCCAGCAGAAGTGCTCTGGACTGGATTTGCTGGAGTGGTTACAAACTCCTTATTTCTCTCTCCACAATTTATGGTGGATGTAGGGAAGGAGAGTTAAATGTAAAAGTAAGAGAACAGGAACCATGTGTTTCATCATGTCATTTCATCATGTCATTTCCTCTCAACAAAACTAAAATGAACTCAAATAAAAGGATCTTCATAATGAACTAAATAAAGTCCAAACCATCTGGAATTCAAAGCCGTTCACATTTTTCCTCAAGACCTATCCCAATGCTCTTTCTTTTGCCTCTAAGACCTTCATGTCCCATCCTGACCTGTTGGAATCATGCTCTACCTCCAAGACCTAGCTAAATTTTCCAAGCACTCTTCTGGATTTTTCCAAAGGGAATTTTGTTTTCCTTTCTCTGAGTACCTATCAAGATACCACTACTTTTTATGTAGGTCTGTCCTATGTCCTAATTATTTGTGTTCATTTCTGTGAAGACACAAACTGGGCCTCACACTTCTCGAAGTTTCTCACAGCACATACAACATTGGTTTGCACATAGTGATTTCTCAGCAAGATTATATTGGGTAGATAAATCAACTTTACTGCCCTCCACACTTCTGCCTTTATAGTAGTCGTTCTTAAACAGGGGTGATTATGCTCCCAGGGGACTGGTGGCAATGTCTGGAGATATTTTTGGTTGTCTCAGCTGGGGAAAGTGCTATTGTATCTACTGAGTAGTAGGTCTTAATGCCGCTAACCACCCCACAGGGTACAAGACATTCCCCGAAAATAAGAGTTATCTGGTCCAAAATGTCAATAGTGCCAAGGTGGAGAAACTCTGTGTCATGGGTATGAATGTCTTACTGTGTTCTAGCCTTGTGTAGTTCAGGAGGGAGGCGCTGTATAATTTCTGTCTTCTAACTGGGAAGTTGGAGGAAGGGGTGCATTAGGGAATGAGCCTGGTAGTTACTGCCAAGGCTAGAGGCAAAACATGAGTCTGGAGTGTTCTTAGAGTTTAAAGCCAGGAAGGTGAGACCAAACATAATTTTTGTTTTAGTGAGGTGAAAAATTAAGATAAATAACTAAAATAAAGGGGCTAACAACAACAACAACAAAAAAATACCACACACACAGAAAATTACAGAGGCTAGATGATGAGATAATTGAATTATGATAATCATCGGCAGTTGAATTTCTTGAATTATCTTTATGCTCTCTTAGCACTGGTTTGTGTGGGCTTCAGTTTCAATGAAATGAATCAGAAATAGAAAATTTAGTTTCCATGTCATCAAGTGCTTTTGAAATTTCCTTTGAGAGTTCTCATGACACCTGCACCCCACCCACCCTCCAGTTACACTTTGAGTGAGTTGGATAACTTAGAAGTCTAAAAGAGTGATGACACCTTCATAGTACGTAGGTTACCAGCCTGAAATCATTTGGCTTTGGAAATTGATAAACTAAGTACATGTGGTAAATCAAACATTTAAATGTCTATTATGAACCGATTGCAATTAATTCTTTCCATGATATACTTCTCAGAAGTTTTCTAACTACCTTACATTACATGAAAAACATACCTCAATAGGTCTTTCCAATTGAAATTAAAAAATCCCTTAGAGTTGACCTCTACAAGCATCAAAGTAAGTGTTCTAAATTCACGTCTTGTCTGAAATTATTTCTTATAAAAGTAACTTAGTCCATTCTATACATTTCTTAATTAGTTTCATGGATTCTTCTGATTGGGAAACATGAGTTAGATTTTTATAGTTCACTTAAGAATACAGAAATAATTACCGGATGGTCAAGTTGGATGACAAGATTTCCTTTCAACAAAAGTGATTAATTCAAGAGAAAAGTATTTCGTTTGTCTGTATTGCTTAGAAAATTGCCTCCTCTCACCTCACTTTGACTATTGAGGATAGGGAAGAGACTTTCTAACTCTAATTTTAAAAACTCTTAATTCTATTTTTTCCCAATTTTAGAATAATATGTGAATACCATATTACATTTCTACCGTGCAGTTTTTCTATCTGCAGACTGGCACCAAAATGCTAAAATATATTATTGAAAGGCCATAGAGATCCTTACAACAACTTACTTTTAAGAAAGAAGGCATGAGCTTATAGTTATTTGTAAAGTTCTTTCCAAATAAGAGATGCTTACAAATATTCACGCATGCTGTCTGAGAGGAAAAAATTATAATAGGGAAAATATGTCTTTAAAAGCATGTGTTTTACAGAATTCTCATTATAAAAATGAATGTGCTAACAATATGATAAATGCTGAGGGGTGACTGGGTTGAGGGTGAAGTGAAATGAAATCTCCGTAGCAGAAAAATGCCTGCATTCAGATGAGCGTAGGTTACAGTGACGACATTGACTCTAAGTAGTCAAGACTTCTCCTTACAGCATCATGCATGATTGATGTTCCAGAGGGACCCATACCACTGCAGGCCTCTAGGTTTCACTGCATCAGTATTTAAGGGAAATGCTAAGTCAGCTCCCAATACATTTATCATCTGATATAAAAATCATTGTCATGTTATATTTAACTAAGAAACATATGCTTGAAGTGCAGACTAAAAACAGCAAAACTTTTCAGGTAAATTAGTGGCAAGATTCAGTGCAAAGCCAAACTAAAATTAAATGGACTAACAGTTATATTATGATTACTTGCCTTTTTCTTATCTAATTTTCTTTCTTTCTTCCTTCTTTCCTTTTTGCCTTCCTTCCCCTCTCTCTCTCTTTTTAACTTTTTCCTTCTTTCTTTCAACTACCTATCTATCTATCTATCTATCTACGTTTCTACCTATCTATGTATATGTGTATGCATGGGTGTTTTTGTATTAAAAATTTGGAGAATCTTTTATTTGGAAAGATCTTTACAATTAACTATAGGCTCATGCATATCTTTTTGAAAAGTAATTGATTATAAATATTTCTATGGCCTTTCAATAATGCCTTCCAGTATTTTAGTCCCATTTACAGATAAAAAAACCTGAAGGACAAAAATATTAATGTATATACATATACTTATTCCTATTAAATATATTTATTATATATACTAAATATTAAATACAAACTCAAATACCAATCAATGACAATTTTAGGTACCAAACTACCAATAAGGGTTTTCTATTAGGGTTGGAAATAATCTGTTTCAGAGGATTAAAACCTGTATTTATAAGTCCTTATCAAAGTTTTTTATTAAAAGCTACTTGCAGAATGATCAGAGCAAGAAGTCTCTTGTCAGGGATTCCATTCATTCAGCAAACATTTATTGAATTTCTATGAACTTTATTTGGTTTTAGAAGCAAAAAGAAATAAAGTGATATGCAGGTTCTTCACATAGGAAGCTTATTTACAGCCCAGTGTTCTCTTCAATGGAAAGGTAAAGCTATTTCAGAAACACAGCTTTTTTAAAAACTTATCTTTCTCATAAAAATTTTGTGATTTGGGGGGAAGAATGAGAAAATCATTCTTTTTTTGTTTTGTTTTGTTTTCAATTACAATGCACAGCACAGACATTTGAGCTTACAATAAATTTGAATGTGTAACCGGCACAAGAGTTATTTAACAAGAAGCAAATTGAGTTCCTTTTCCAGGTCTCAAGCTGAAAATTACCCTTAATAGAGATATATGCTTTTGCTTAGTTTTCGATAGTGCTGCTTTGCAAACAGTCCCATTGCTTGTTGCCAGAGAATGCTGTAGAGAATTCTCCCTTGTTCATAAACTTCATCTGACTGTATGGAAATTAAAATAACCTATGTGGGTTTCATTTATTCAATAGGTATTTACTGAGGGCATATTTTATGGAAAGTACTGTGTTAAGATCTTTTGAAAGGTCACAGAGTAAAACAATGGAAATTACAATTTATTAGCAGGTAGTTTAACTATTAATTTAAAGGTAGAATGAGCGACAATGTTAGATTTTTATTGTTTGCATATATATATATATATATATATATATTTATGTATGAATAGGTTTTTCTCCCTCAAGAAAATCTATAGCAATTCCTCATTTAAAGTTTTAGAAAAAGGATAAAATCCATAAACACTACAAGTCAACATATTAAAATAATTTTACTTCTTGTTCTGAATTAGTTGATCTTTAAACACCCATTGTTTTCCTTATTAAAAACTTAATCAATCTGAACATTTATGGATACATTTATATTGTAGAGCATCTGGTGATGAGATGTAAAAATAAAATCTTAATTATACCCCCCACTAGATCTGCTGTGTTAATTCAAGACAACACATTCAAGTATTTAGACAGATGGTAGTGGAGGCCATATTAGCCTCTGATTTCTCTACAGGGAAGCAAGAGAAAGCAGAGCTCTTAGGATCTGGGCTTGTCTGCCTACTTTCACACTTTGAAATCCTCGACAAATGCTGATTTATTCACAGCCAAATGTTTTCCTATCTGATTAGGCAGTTTTCTACTTCAGTAAGCATGTAATATGGAGGTAGCTGAATTTCCACACTGAGGAGTGAAAAAACAATATTTAGAGTTTGGAAATAAAACAATCTGGAGGAATCAGGACTGTTGAGATCATAAAGAGCTTCATAGGGAGTAAATTTTTGATGAATCCATACCATAGGGTTAAAGAGTTAAAAGCTTGGTTTTAAGAAGAATGAGACTAGGCTATGTTTATACAATAAACAAGGGATTTAAAGAACTGTGTTTGTAATAAGTTACCTTGAAGGCTGACTCTTGTCACTTATGATTGTATTATTCCTCAAACAAGAGGACAAGAGGTGGACAAGTTAGCATTCTATTTGAATTCATCTCAGCTTACATTTTGAGCAACACTTTTAACTTTTCCTTAGAAAAATGAATGTAAGTAGCTGCTGAATGTGTTCCTTCAAAGGGAGGTGGATTCCAAGTGACTTTTTTAAAGCAACACCAATTAAATTGACCTAAGAAAAATGGGAAATATTCATAAGCATAACTATGTAAAACTTCATTCTTGTGTAACATCATTTTATATTTATATTTTATATAAATATAAGTTTATATTTATATTTAATATAAATTTATATTTACCAATTTGGTCACTCAGTGAGAAAAGGAACCACATTGTTATTAGTGGTAGTAACATCATGTTAAAAGAAGGTAAATGATAAACTGAGAGTTTAGGTAGTTCTTACACATATTCCAAATGTTTGACTCATTCTAAGGCTCAGTACATTGTGTCTGCCATGACGATCATATTCCCAATTTCAGTGTCGCTTTTACATTCATTAATCAACAAATGTCAGTGATTACTGACCATGTACCTGGCAGTTTCTAAGCATTAGATATAAATCTGCATTTTAATGTTTACAATCTCATAGGTCAGATCTCCTGTCACTCATTATAAATTTTAGTCTGTTAAATATTTGTAAATACCAATTGCTTAAAGTCAAATATCATAGCATGATTTCTCAATTAGTTGTTTGGAAGCTACAAGTATCCGTTTGTCATAAATTAATTTGCCCTGCTCCTATTTGCATATTTTCCTTCTAAGGACAAGCTAAAGGACAACTTCTCCCCTTGTCCCTCAGAATTTATTAAAGATTTATTTATTTATTTTTTAACTGTACATCATGTCTTAGTCAGTTTGGGATGCTGTAACTAAATACAATAGACTGTGTGGCTTCAACAACAAACATTTATTTCTCACAGTGATAGAAGGTAAGAAGTCCAAGATTAAGGTGCCAGCAAATTCAGCATCTTGTAAAAACCACCTTCTTTCTGTATCCTCTCCTCTTTGTCTCTTCTTCTATGAGCACTAATCCCATCATGAGGGCTCCACCTTCAAGACTTGATTACCTCCTAAAGGCTCCATCTCCAAATATCATCACTTTGGGCATTAAGCCTTCACCATATGAATTTGGAGGAACACAATTCATTCCACAGTGCATCCTCTCTCATCCAAATCTTTGCCATGGGTACTCTTTTCTTGTTTCTCCTTCTCTTCAATATGTACACATATTATAAAGAATCTGGTTAACATGATCAATTCATTCATTCATGAAAAAGATATTTACTGATAATCACCCAAGTTCAAGACAATGGGAAAACAAAGAGGTATAAAACACAGTCTTCGTCTTCAAGCTAACTGTCAGCTCCTGCATTCACTGTGCTCAAACTTCATCACAACAATGTTCAGTCTAATCTCTCGAGAAGCTTGCTCAAAATGCAGTTTCCTACGCTTGCTCTCCAGAGGTTTAGATTCTGTGGTTCTCAGAACGGGACCATGATTCTATATCTTGAGTAAGAACAAATAATTCTGATGCATGCGGGTGACCGGCAACAGTTACACTTGCTTCTATTAGCTCTGTCTCTGTGTACCAGTTCCAATATGCAGGGTTTGTTTTGTTTTGGTTGTTTTTTTGCTTTTTCATACATGCTATTGGTTGAAAGTGTATTATTTTCCAGACTATATACTTAACACATGTTATTTCATTAATCCTAAAAACACTCTTATGGGGTAGGTATGACTACTTTCAGTTAACAGATTTGGAAGCAATGTCAGAGAGTTTAAATAACTTTACAAAATGTCCACATGCATTCATTCAACAAACATGTCCTGAGCTCCTATTAAGTAGGTACCTTTTATATTCTGGGAACACACTAGTGAAGAAGGTGTACAAACCTCTAATAGAGGAGACACTTATCTTTGATTATAAAACCTTATGCCATTATGTTTTACTACTCCCTTGCTTGTGAAATGTCTTTCTCTTCAATTCTGGTTATAGATTCCAATCTTATTTCTTGTGTCTGAAGGCCTCCAATTCCAATCCTTTCACAACAGATATTTGAATATGGTGATCTATGAATTTTTAAACAGTATATTGATAATCTTCAGGAAACTCAGTACAATTCTTGATATTTTGTCAAGTTTTTTCCTTTGGCAAAGAGTCACCAGAATCCAACAGTTTCTGGAAGGAGGTTGTGATCCTCAAAATGTTAGTAATAAAGGGTGCCAACCCAGGTCAGAAAACTGGAATCGCTCTTTGGCCCAGAGTAGCTGCTTGAGAAATATTTTTTGAACATATGAACTTCAAAGAGATTTATATATCTAATACATATGGAAAAGCACTACTAATTTATACATGAATAAGCAGGGTGGGGGTGAATTATTTTAAAAGGTAACTGTAGAACAGAAGATTTCTTCTAGAGAGAACATGTATAAGCTACGAGAGAGATCAAGGAGTTTAAGGTGACACCAGGATTTGATCTTGACATTGTCTTCAAGTAGCAATGGAAACAAAGAAGAACAGCTGATTTGAGGTGAGAAGAGCTGAAATGGAATATGTTTTAGAAATGTCGACTCAGAGTGGTGTCAAATATTCCTATGAATATGTTAAGTCAAACATTCAAAAGATAGATCTTAAATCCATAAGAAAATTCGTATTAGAGCTATAGACTAAATATGCAATTACTTGAAGACAACCTAAAAATGGTGAAGTAAATTAAATTCTAAGAGGGAAGAATACTGGTTCTTTGAGAAGATAAATAAAATTGATAAACCATTAGCCAGACTCATCAAGAAAAAAAGGGAGAAGACTCAAATCAATAGAAAACGAAAAAGGAGATGTAACAACTGACACTGCAGAAATACAAAAGATTATTAGAGATTACTACAAGCAACTGTATGCCAATAAAATGGACAACCTGGAAGAAATGGACAAATTCTTAGAAATGCACAACCTGCCGAGATTGAACCAGGAAGAAATAGAAAATATGAACAGACCAATCAAAAGCACTGAAATTGAAAATGTGATTAAAAATCTGCCAAAAAACAAAAGCCCAGGACC
>NC_041218.1:70303709-70312874 GCF_002837175.3 Physeter macrocephalus
TAGGGACATATACACATTACCAAATGTAAATTAGATAGCTAGTGGGAAGCTGCCGCATAGCACAGGGAGATCACCTCTGTGCTTTGTGACCACCTAGATGGGTGGGATAGGGTGGGTGGGAAGGAGGGTGACACAAGAGCGAAGAGATATGGAAACATACGTATATGTATAACTGATTCACTTTGTTGTAAAGCAGAAACTAACACACCATTGTAAAACAGTTATACTCCAATAAAGATGTTAAAAAAAAAAAAGAAAGAAGGAAGACTACTGAGAGAAGAAAAGAGAATTGGAACTGGAAATTCAGGAAGAAGTAAAACAGAGTAAGGGAGTAAGGAGAGCACAAGTGCTGAGAAATGTCTCAACTTATTTCAAGAACGAAAGGTTTATGATATTAGGTACTATTGGAATAAGCACTGGATAGAAAAAAAGCATGAAATTTGATTTTTGTTAAAATAAGTATCGTTCAAAAGCATGTATTTTGAAATAGAACTTACTCATTCCCCCAAGTTCCAAAAGATATGTAATCATCACCCTCAAAAATTTACACTCTATTAGGGGAGATCCAGCATAAGTATATTCTAGATATAAATACATATAAGTACATACATATAAGTATGTACACACACATGTTTACTAATATCTAACAGTAATAATTATTATCAACAAGTTACAGTTAATTGTCTATTTAAATACTGTTGTTTGTTTTTATTAAAGTTTGTATATATTTATATAATATATGTACACATACATGTAAATGGATGCTCACATAATAGATGAGGGACACTTTCTGCTATCAAGGAACTCAGAGAATAATGGAAGAAGCAGAGTTAAGCAATAAATACAATACAGTGGTGTAAGAATTAAACTTCACCATTATTAATTGGATGCTTCCTATGTGCAACAACTGACATGTTATCTCATTTATGCCCTCCCATGCTTTTTATCATTAACTGCCAATATGGAAACAGGACACGGGGTAGTGTCAAGAAAAGTGCACTCAACTTTAACTAAGAGGTGAAAAAGTGACATTCCAGAGGGAGTGGTAATTGAGTTGCATAGTGGGGAATGTATGGAAAAAAGGCATCACAGAGAGAGCATATGCAAATACAGAGGGAAAAAAATGTGTTGGGCATGCTTAGGGAGCAAAAAGCAGTGTGGTTTCGCTGGACCAGCTAACTAATGGAATGAGAATGGAGAGTAAGCAGGGTCATATTCTAAGGCTGCTGAAATCTATGTATGTATTTAAGGTGTTTGATTCTATCTTGGAGGCAATAGAGAGCCATTTAAAAACTTCTGTTGTTGATGTTTGTTTCATGTTGGGTGTGCCCTGATACTGCTTGGGTTCTAAAATGATCATCACAGTTGTATGCAAATATATAGGAGAGGAAAGAGTGCAGGAATAGAAAAAAAAAGGAATTTTGTAGTAACCATCTATGTAACAGATGATAAGAGCATAAATTAAGGCGAGGCAGTAGAAACAAAAAGGGGAAGAGAGATGAAAGAGCTGTTTAGGAGGAAAACACAACAAGTGTACAATGAATACCTTAAGAGAGTGAAAGGGTGTGCTAGTAACAATTATGCTAGGAAAAAAAAAAGGTATATAGTGGGGCTGCACCAGGCAAACTGGGACATTACCAAGAGATGTGAAATAAATGATACAGGATTTCAAAGGAGGAAAGGAGAGAGAATTGTTTACCAGGTTTTTTTTTTGTTTTTTAAAATTAATTAATTAATTAATTATTTAAATTTTGGCTGCGTTGAGTCTTCATTGCTGCACGCGGGCTTTTTCTAGCTGCAGTGAGTGTGGGCTACTCTTCGTTGTGGTGCACGGGCTTCTCATTGCGTTGGCTTCTCTTGTTGTGGAGCACGGGCTCTAGGCACGCGGGCTTCAGTAGTTGTGGCATGTGGGCTCAGTAGTTGTGGCTTGCAGGCTCTAGAGCGCAGGCTCAGTAGTTGTGGTGCATGGGCTTAGTTGCTCCGCGGCATGTAGGATCTTCCTGCCCTGCATTGGCAGGCAGATTCTTAACCACTGCGCCACCAGGGAAGTCCCTGTTTACCAGGTTTTGAATCACAGATCTACTACAAACTAGCTGCAACAACATTAAACAAGTTCATCTCTAAATAGTTCAATTTCCTCATTTTGAATGGGGACAATAGGGTTGCATTAGTAAATACATTGTATAATCAAATAAGTACATCTTGTGAAATACTTAACATAGTGACTGACACATGGTCTGAGCTACATAGGTGTTTGCTCTTAATAAAGGAAACACTTTATGGAGAAGAGGGAACTGAGTTGGACCTTGCAAAATGTATAGAATAGCAACACGTAGAAAATATAAAAAGGAGAGGCACTGCAATGATCATATATCAGATGTATTTGGGAAACGGAAATGGTCTAGTTTGACTGAATTGTACAGAATGGAAAGTAATGGGATATATACCAGGAGATCTATTTGAAAGGCAATGCATGAGAAACATGAAATGCAAGAAACTTAGACTTAACTCAGCAAGCCATGGAACATCACCAAAGAATTTTCAGCAGGAGCAGCCTCTGAGAATAGATTAAATTTTAAGAGGGACAAGTAGATGTGTGTGAAGGTCACACAGCAGTTTGGTATAGGTAATATTACAACTGAGTTCTGTCTCAAGTAACCAATAGCCATGATCTTTTCACTGTACCATATTGATTCTTTATGAACCCTGTGGCATTCTGCCATGCTATGCTGAGATGTAATCAAATAAAAATTTTGTTTGAAGAAGTACGATGTGTGAGTAACAGCAAAGAATTAGCTCTGAGCCAGCTATGTTACCTTATATAAACTGTAGAATCTCAATATTCTTAGCTTTAAAAGGGATGGTGTTTGCTCACAGAGTTAGTGAATATAAAAATTTCAGTTTTCTAAAATTGTCTGTTAAATTTCTGGTATGGTTTCCTGCTGCGTGTATTTCTATATGTTGTCCCCTTAACATAAAGCTCCATTAACTGAAGTTATTTGAACTTACATTCATTCTTTACAACCTGTAAAAGTTTAATTGGTCTTTAGTGACTCAAATTATTTTACGGGAGTTAAGTGAAAAATTTTTGCTTGGCACATACTCAGTGCTTAATACATGGTAGCTATTTTATTATAACATTAGGATCAGAAACGACTCATCTATAGGGAAGCTGTATAGTGTAGTGGATGAGAACAAGGAATCTGGATCCTGACTACTGGATACAAAGCCCAGCTTTGACATTTACCAATCACGTGACCCAGAATAAGTTACTTAGTATATTTAATTGGAAGAAATAGTATTCGTATTTCATAGAGTTGCTTTGAAGATTTAATGAGATACTATTTGTTAAGATGCTTAAAATTTAATATTTTCAAACATTTTTATAATGCAATAAAATAAGGTAAATTTAATTTTAAAATAAATAATAAATCTAATAATTTAATAAAATGCTGAAAAACTGAGTGCTGGCTAAGTATATGATATACAAAATGAAATAAGTTAATAGACAAACAGAACCGTCATTTAATCATATTTTCCTTGGGATATCTCAGCCAATAACAGCTATCAGTAACTGAGAATTATTGGCCTGGGATGACTATAACTGTTTATTCTCTAAACTTGTCTTTTTTTTTTTTTTTTTTTTTTTTTTTTTTGCCGTACGCGGGCCTCTCACTGTTGTGGCCTCTCCCATTGCGGAGCCTGTCGGACGCGCAGGCTCAACGGCCATGGCTCACGGGCCTAGCCGCCCCGCGGCATGTGGGATCTTCCCATACCGGGGCACGAACCCATGTCCCCTGCATCGGCAGGCGGACTCTCAACCACTGCGCCACCAGGAAACCCAACTTGCCTTTTTTTTATATCTTTCAAGCTCAGATACTTTTCCTCCTTCCAGAATATTGCATCTCATTATTCCAGTCTTTAACCCAATTTTGGTTTTTGTTATTACATGCAAGAGTAGGAATGTAATAGGCTAGGAGCTCAGTGAATGTCTGTGGGATATAATAATTAAAACATTTAACAAGATATACTGAACTTGGCAAATTTAATAATTTTTTTATATTGATTAGTTTCTAAATCACACAAAAAAAAGATTTTTAAAAACCTGAACAATGCACTTCATAACAATCTGAAACTCTTAGAGTTAAGAATGAATTTTTTTTCCTAAAGTAAATTTGTGCATTAATTAATTATTCAAGTTTAAAATCCAATTGCATGGGACTTCCCTGGTGGTGCAGTGGTTAAGAATCTGCCTGCTAATGCAGGGAACACAGGTTCAATCCCTGGTCCAGGAAGATTCCACATGCCACAGAGCAGCTAAGCCTGTGCACCACAACTACTGAGTCTGCACGCTAGAGCCCATGTGCCACAGCTATGGAGCCTGCGTGCCCTAGAGCCCGCATGCCACAACTACTGAGCCCACGTGCTGTAACTACTGAAGCCCGCGCACCTAGAGCCTGTGTTCCACAACAAGAGAAGCCACCACAATGAGAAGCCCATGCCCTGCAATGAATAGTAGCCCCTGCTTGCCACAACTAGAGAAAGCCCGTGCACAGCAACAAAGACCCAACACAGCCAAAAATTAAAAATAAATAAATAAATAATAAATTAAAAAAAAAACAAAAAAATCCAACTGCATTTATTCTTATTAGTAATTCATACTAAACAAAGTATGTATTATATTAAAATTATGTCATAAAATATACACAAATAATTATAATGATGACTAGGAATGAATAGTGACATACAATAAAACAGGTATCTAGAGTGCAGAAATAGTAACAACAATAATAATAGCACCGAAAATATTTTTTAGTACTTTTTATGTGCCAACTGTTCTAATCAACAGATTGTAACATGAACTCTTTTATAAGCCTCACAACAATGCTGTGTAGTGTTACTATTTTTATTTTACATATGAGGAAACTGAGGCATAGGAAGGTAAACAGTCCAAAGTTGCAGTGATGATTCACAACAGCCAAAACATGGAAACAACCTAAATGTCCATCAACAGATGAATGGATAAAGAAGATGTGGTACATATACACAGTGGAATACTACTCAGCCACAAAAAAGAAGGAAATAATGCCATTTGCAGCAACATGGATGGACCTAGAGATGATCATACTAAGTGAAGTAAGTCAGAAAGAGAAAGACAAATACCATATGATATCATTTACATGTGACATAAAATATGACATAAATGAACTTATCTATGAAATAGAAACAGACTCACAGGCATAGAGGACAGATCTGTGGTTGCCAAGGTGGAGGCAGGGTTGGGGAGGGATGGACTGGGAGTTTGGGATTAGCAGATGCAAGGATGGATAAATGGATACATTTGGATACATAGGATGGATAAACAACAAGGTCCTATGGTGTAGCACAGGGAACTATATTCAATATCCTGTGATCAACCAAAATGGAAAAGAATATGAAAAAGAATATATATATGTATAACTGAATCACTTTGCTATACAGCAGAAATTAACACAACATTGTAAATGTTGTAAATTGTAAATTTTTAATTGTAAATACTTTAATTAAAAATAAACACACACAATGTTGCAGTGATCGTAATAAATGAAGTCAGGATTTAAATTAAGGTAATTTAATCTCTAAGACCCCAAAAGGAAAACACAGTTTACAGTATGCAAATGGTATTTCTTACTTTTATCGTGTTTCAAAAAAAGCACTTGAGATGAATAATTGTGTGTTTACAATACTCATATTTAATTTTAAATAATTATAGTACGTGAAATATTCAAGAATGTCTTCCCAGATGTCACTTTTCTTTATGCAAAACGAATAAAAATTTGTTAATGAAAAAGACTTGTTGACTAGCTTAATAATTCCAGTACATTTCCCACCTACACAAAGGGCAAAACAACAGCTACAGAGACTTGAGATAAACACGTTTCTCTGCAATTATGACTTTAAATTTATGTCACAAATATTACATATTTCATTCTTTCTCAATGCTTTATTAAAAAGATAGAACAAAATAGATATAGCTAGGTAAAAGAAAGCTAAATTTTTACACATGACTGGGTCTTGAGTAGACCTGATAAGATATTGAAGAATAGATAAATACTGCCAAACTTCCATGACAAGCATAATGTTGGAAACAACAGGGCAATAAGAAAAATACTTTATTAGTTATATCATCAAGAATTCAGGTGTCCTAAATCTCTGCTCATGCTGCTGCCACTCTATTGTTTTTGCTGCTATCGCGTTACTTTTTCCTATTCTTCTCTATATGCCCTGGCTTCTGCAAACTTCTGGCTTCTATAGTCTCACTAGGTATATTGCTTCAAAATACCACTGTATGTTTCTCATGCTTTCTAACTGTGCACATTACACTCTGCAGTTCTCCTGTATGCTAATTTCTACTGACCCTTACTGTACAGGTCTATCATGAATATATCCACAGAGAAAAGATCTGATTGGGGCAGCTGCATGATTTTATGGTGTTGCTGATGAGAAGAATTTGTTTTCTTCACAGCTTGTCAACTAGATCACTGATGGCAAGTGATGGCAAAACAGTGATGTTTGCTCTTGGTGGATATAGTCTGCACAGTAGGATTCTACTAGAATGGCCACACTAAGTCATGTCCTGATTGCAAGGAAAAGGGGAGCTGGAGGTGGTAGAGCTTGAAGAGAAAGTGCTGGTCCCACTAGGTTAGAAGTCAGAGATCAAATTTTGAGACTGCAAGAGTGACTGCAAATTGAAAGGAGAAATCCTGTGGCACCACAAGGGGAGGAGCCACATCATCAGCTCACAAACTGCCCTCAAACCTGAATCTTGAATTAAGAGTCTTGGCTGACTCTTATATTATTCATGCATGGGACAAGACATTAAAGAACTTGCTGAAAAGTTATGAGGGTAATGAGCAGGAATTTCAACTGCTACCTGGTACTGGCAAGAGAAAATTGAGAATTCATATTCTACCAACTTAAAGGGGCTCTGTAAACACCTTATGCATTTCATTAACAAACAAACAAAAGAAGGCTACGTGTTCTTTGGTGGGGCTAATGGCGGACTCCAGGAGGGCTCTTGCCAAGGATTACTTCCCAGAACTTCTGCTGCCAGTGTCCTTGTCCCCATGCTGAGCCACAGCCACCCTCCGCCTCTGCAGGACATACTCCAACACTAGCAGCCATGTGGCTGACAGGGTTCTGGTGCTCTGGCCTCGTGTCAGGCCTGAGCCTCTGAGGTGGGAGAGCCAAGTTCAGGACACTGGACCACCAGAGACCTCCCAACTCCATGTAATATCAATAGGTGAGAGCTCTCCCAGAGATCTCTGTCTCAATGCTAAGACCCAGCTCCACCCAACGGCCAGCAAGTTCAAGTGCTGGATGCCCCATGCCACTCAACTAGCAAGACAGGAACACAACCCCACCTATTAGCTGCCTAAAATCATACTAAGTTCACAAACACCCCAAAACACACCACTGGACATGGCCATGCCCACCAGAAAGACAAGATCTAGCCCCAACCACCAGAACACAGGCACCAGTCCCCTCCACCGGGAAGCCTACACAAGCCACTGAACTAAACTCACCTACTGGGGGCAGACACCAAAAACAATGGAACTATGAAACTGCAGCCTGTGAAAAGGAGACCCCAAACACAGTAAGCTAAACAAAATTTTGAAGAGATTATAGTTGAAAACTTCCCTAACATGGGAAAGGAAATAGTCGATCAAGTCCAGGAAGCACAGAGAGTCCCATACAGGATAAACCCAAGGAGAAACATGCCAAGACACATATTAATCAAACTTTCAAAAATTAAATACAAAGAAAAAATACTAAAAGCACCAAGGGAAAAGCAACAAAAAACATACGAGGCAATCCCCGCAAAGTTAACAGCTGAACTTTCAGCAGCAATTCTGCAAGCCAGAAGGGAGTAGCAGGACGTATTTAAACTGATGAAAGGGTAAAACCTACAACCAAGATTACTCTATCCAGCAAGGATCTCATTCAGATTCGATGGAGAAATTAAAACTTTTACAGACAAGCAAAAGTTAAGAGAATTCAGCACCACCAAACCAGCTTTACAACAAATATTAAAGGAACTTCTCTAGGCAGGAAACACAAGGGAAGGAAAAGACCTACAAAAACAAACCGAAAACAATTAAGAAAATGGTAATAGGAACATACATATTGATAATTACCTTAAATGTGAGTGGATTAAATGCTCCAACCAAAAGACACAGATTGGCTGAATGGATACAAATACAAGATCTGTATATATGCTGCCTACAAGAGACCCACTTCAGATCTAGGGACACAAACAGACTGAAAGTGAGGGGATGGAAAAAGATATTCCATGCAAATGGAAATCAAAAGAAAGCTGGAGTAGCAATGCTCATATCAGACAAAATAGACTTTAAAATAAAGACTATTACAAGAGACAAAGAAGGATACTACATAATGATAAAGGGATCAATCCAAGAAGATACAACAATTGTATATATTTATGCACCCAACATAGGAGCAACTCAATACATAAGGAAAATGTTACCAGCCATAAAAGGGGAAATCAACGGTAACACAATATTAGTAGGATACTTTAACACCCCACATTCACCAATGACAGATCATTCAAAATGAAAATAAATGAGGAAACATAAGCTTTAAATGACACATTAAACAAGATGCACTTAATTGATATTTATAGGACATTCCATCCAAAAACAACAGAATACACTTTCTTTTCAAATGCACATGGAACATTATCCAGGCTAAATCATACCTTGGGTCACAAATCAGGCCCTGGTAAATTTGAGAAAACTGAAATCTTATAAAGTATCTTTTCCAACCACAACCTTTGAGACAAGATATCAATAACAGGAAAAAAACTAAAAAATATATATACGTGGAGGCTAAACAATACACTACTAAATAACCAAGAGATCACTGAAGAAATCAAAGAGGAAATCAAAAATACCTACAAACAAATGACAGTGAAAACACGATGACCCAAAACCTATAGGATACAGCAAAAGCAGTTCTAAGAGGGAAGTTTATTACAATCCTGTCTCAAGAAACAAGAAAAATATCAGATGAACAACCTAACCTTACACCTAAAGCAATTAGAGAAAGATGAACAAAAAACCCACAAAGTTAGCAGAAGGAAAGAAATCATAAAGATCAGATCAG
>NC_041218.1:70312919-70319527 GCF_002837175.3 Physeter macrocephalus
AGAAATCATAAAGATCAGATCAGAAATAAATGAAACAGAAATGAAGGAAACAATAGCAAAGATCAATAAAACTAAAATCTGGTTCTTTGAGAAGTTAAAAAAATTGATAAACCATTAGCTAGACTCATCAAGAAAAAAAGGGAGAAGACTCAAATCAACAGGATTAGAAATGAAAAAGAAGTAACAACTGACACTGCAGAAATACAAAGGATCATGAGAGATTACTACAAGCAGCTACATGTCAGTAAAATGGACAACCTGGAAGAAATGGACAAATTGTTAGAAATGCACAAACTTCTGAGACTGAACCAGGAAGAAAGAGAAAATATAAACAGACCAATCACAAGCACTAAAATTGAGACTGTGACTAAAAATCTTCCAACAAACAAAAGTCCAGGACCAGGTGGCTTCACAGGCGAATTCTATCAAACATTTAGAGAAGAGCTAACACCTACCCTTCTCACACTCTTCCAAAATATAGCAGAAGGAGTAAAACGCCCAAACTCATTCTACGAGGCCACCATCACCCTGATACCAAAACAAGACAAAGATGTTACAAAAAAAGAAAACTACAGCCAATATCACTGATGAGCATAGATGCAGAAATCCTCAACAAAATACTAGAAAACAGAATCCAACAGAACATTTAAAGGATCATATACCATGATCTTGTGGGGTTTTATCCCACAAATGCAAGGATTCTTCAATATACACAAATCAATCAATGTGATACACCATATTAACAAACTGAAGGATAAAAACCATATGATAATCTCAGTAGATGCAGAAAAAGCTTTTGACAAAATTCAACACCAATTTATGATAAAAACTCCCCAAAAAGCAGACACAGATGGAACCTACCTCAACATAATAAAGGTCATATGTGACAAACCCACAGCCAACATCTTTCTCAATGGTGAAAAATTGAAACTATCTCCTCTAAGATCAGGAACAAGACAAGGTTGCCCACTCTCACCACTATTATTCAACATAGTTGTGGAAGTTTTAGCCTCAGCAATCAGTGAATAAACAGAAAAGGAATCCAAATCGGAAAAGAAGTAAAACTGTCACTGTTTGCAGATGACATTATACTATACATAGAGAATCCTAAAGACGCTACCAGAGAACTACTAGAGCTAATCAATGAATTTGGTAAAGTAGCAGGATACAAAATTAATGCACAGAAATCTCTTGCATTCCTATACACTAATGATGAACAATCTGAAAGAGACATTAAGGAAACACTCCCATTTACCAATACAACAAAAAGAATAAAATACCTAGGAATAAACCTACCTAAGGAGACAAAAGACCTGTAGCAGAAAACTATATGACACTGATAAAAGAAATTACAGATGATACAAACAGATGGAGAGATATACCATGTTCTTGGACTGGAAGAATCAACATTGTGAAAATGACTATACTACCCAAAGCGATCTACAGATTCAGTGCAATCCCTATCAAACTACCAATGGCATTTTTCACAGAAGTAGAACAAAAAGTTTCACAATTTGTATGGAAACACAAAACACCCCAAATAGCCAAACTGATCATGAGAAAGAAAAATGGAGCTGGAAGAATCAGGCTCCCAGACTTCAGACTACTACAAAGCTACAGTAATCAAGACAGTATGGTACTGGCACAAAAATAGAAATATAGATCTATGGAAAAGGATAGAAAGCCCAGAGATAAACCCACACACATATGGTCACCTTATCTTTTAAAAGGAGGCAAAAATATACAATGGAGAAAAGACAGCCTCTTCAATAAGTGGTGCTGGGAAAACTGGGCAGCTACATGTAAAAGAATGAAATTAGAACACTCCCTGACACTGTATACAAAAATAAACTCAAACTGGATTAAAGACCTAAATGTAAGACCAGACACTATAAAACCCTTAGAGGAAAAAATAGGCAGAACACTCTATGACATAAATCACAGTAAGACCCTTTTAGACCCGCTTCCTAGAGAAAAAGAAATAAAAACAAAAATAAACAGGGAGATACAAGAGGGAGGGGATATGGGGATATATGTATACATATAGCTGATTCACTTTGTTATACAGCAGAATCTAACACAACAGGTAAAGCAATTATACTCCAATAAAGATGTTAAAAAAAAAAGATAAATGAAGGGTGATAATAAAAAAAAAAAAGGGCTTCCTTTGTGGTGCAGTGGTTAAGAATCCTCCTGCCAGCGCAGGGGACACGGGTTTGATCCCTGGCCCAGGAAGATCCCACATGCGGCGGAGCAACTAAGCCAATGCGCCACAACTACTGAGCCTTGCACAGTCAAGGAAACCATAAACAAGACGAAAAGACAACCCTCAGAATGGGAGAAAATATTTGTAAACAAAGCAACAGACAAAGGGTTAATCTCCAAAGTATACAAGCAGCTCATGCAGCTGAATATCAAAAAGACAAACAACCCAATCCATAAATGGGCAGAAGATATAAATAGACATTTCTCAAAAGAAGATATACAGATTGCCAACAAACATGTGAAAGGATGCTCAACATCACTAATCATTATAGAATGCAAATCAAAACTACAGTGAGGTATCACCTCACACAGGTCAGAATGGCCATCATCAAAAAATCTACAAACAATAAATTCTGGAGAGGGTGTCGAGAAAAGGGAATCCTCGTGCACTCTTGGAGGGAATGTAAATTGATACAGCCACTATGGAGCACAATATGGAGGTTTGTTAAAAAAATAAAAATAGAAATACCATATGACCCAGCAATCCCACTACTGGGCATATACCCTGAGAAAACCATAATTCAAAAAGAGACATGTTCCACAATGTTCATTACAGCACTATTTACAATAGTCAGGACATGGAAGCAACCTAAGTGTCCATCAACAGATGAATGGATAAAGATGTGGCACATATATACAATGGAATATTACTCAGCCATAAAAAGAAATGAAATTGAACTATTTGTAGGGAGGTGGATGGACCTAGAGTCTGTCATACAGAGTAAAGTAAGTCAGAAAGAGAAAAACAAACACTATATGCCAACACATATATATGAAATCTAAAAAAAAACAATGGTTCTGATGAACCTAGCGGCAGGACAGGAATAAAGATGCAGACGTAGAGAATGGACTTGAGGACACGGGGAGGGGGAAGGGTAAGCTGTGACGAAGTTGGAGAGTAGCATTTATATATATACACTACCAAATGTAAAATAGATAGCTAGTGGGAAGCAGCTGCATAGCACAGGGAGATCAGCTCCATGCTTTGTGACCACCTAGAGGGGTGGGATAGGGAGGGTGGGAGGGAGATGCAAGAGGGAGGGGATGTGGGGATATATGCATACATATAGCTGATTCACTTTGTTATACAGCAGAAACGAACACAACAGATAAAGCAATTAGACTCCAATAAAGATGTTAAAAAAAAAAAAGAAAAATGAAGGGTGATAATTAAAAAAACGGGCTTTGCTTGTGGTACAGTGGTTAAGAACCCGCCTGCCAGTGCAGGGGACACGGGTTTGATCCCTGGCCCAGGAAGATCCCACATGCGGTGAAGCAACTAAGCCCGTGCGCCACAACTACTGAGCCTGCACTCTAGCGTCCGTGAGCCACAACTACTGAGCCCATGTGCCACAACTACTGAAGACCCCATGCCTAGAGCCCGCGATTCGCACCACAAGAAGCCACAACAATGAGAAGCCCACACACCGCAACGAAGAATAGCCCCTGCTCACCGCAACTAGAGAAAGCCGGTGCACAGCAACGAAGACCCAACACAGCCAAAAATGAAAACAAATAAATTAATTAATTAAAGAAAAAACCCTAAAAATAAAACAAAAACAACAAAAATCAGGCCTAATATTGTCCTAATATTAAAGACCACCAAAGATAAGGTATAGGCCCCAGGACTAAAGCCAGCACTAAAAGACGGATGTCCTGTCAAAGTGTTCATCAAAGCCTCCAAAAACACAAGAGAGCTAATTATTTTGCTGCCTCCTACAATAAAAAATAAATAAATGGTCAGAGAAACGTAAAAGAATCTAGAGTCCCTACAACAAGTTTTCCATAAAGATTGGCTAGTAATAATTTACTAAATATACAAAGAAGACAAAAAAGTGATCCATATTGAGGGAAAAAAAAGCCAATTGAAGTGCAAACGACTTGCGCATGACTCAGATGTTGGAATTAGCAAACCAGAATTTAAACATAATTATTATAATTAAGACTTAAAGGAAAAGATAGTCATAATAGGTGACAATTTCAGCAGAGAAATAAAAATTCTAAAACTTAAAGCATAATATCTGATGTGAGAAATCCACCTAGTGGGCTTAAAAGCAGATTGGTAAGAGCAAGTAAAAGGGTAAACGAACGTGAAGACAAATTAATCGAAATTATCCAAACTAAGTAAGAAAAAAAAGTGAAATTTTAAAAATTATGGAGCATTATTGATCTGTGAGTGAACATCAAGTAGTCTAATAAACATGTATTTAGAGTCCCAAGAGAGGAAAGAGAGAAAGGTATAGATATAATCTTTAAGGAAATAATGGCCAGAATTGTTTTCCAAAATTTGATTTAAAATACACTGTCTGTGAACTCTAACTAATAAAGCAAGAAAAATAAATAAATAACATAAATACAGGAAAGAAAGAAATAAAAGGCCAGAAAATCGTACATGAGAGACATCCTAGAGAATTTTAAATTAGTTTACAACTTGTACAAACAATTCTTCCTATAAAGATATAGTAATCTATAAAGTGAGGGATTTGTATAAGAGGAGACAAATAAATCAATGAAAGAGAAGTCTAAAAGTAGATCCAACCACATATATGGTCAATTTCTTTTCAACAAAGAACCCAAATAACTCAATGGATAAAAGAGTCTCCACAACAAAATAGTGCTGGAGTAAGAGGATGTGTGCATAGAGATAATGAATTTTGACCCCTACCAAATGCCATTCACAAAAATTTGTTCCAATATTACAGACCCAAAGAGAAAATTAAAGTTCAAAAAGTTCCAAAAGAAATCCTAAGATAATTTATTTGAAAGTTTGTGATAGTCAAATATGTCTTAGAGAAAATACAATGAAACTAATCATAAAATTTTTAAATGATAAATTAATCTTCAAAATTTAATATTTCTTTTCATGAAAAGTCATCAGGAAGAAAATAAAAAGGCATGCTACAAGCTGAGGGAACATATTTAAAATACATATATTTGACATTGATTTATATCTAGAATCTATAAAGAATTTTAACAAATCAATTAGGCAAACAACTTAAAAAATAAGAGTTTGAACAGTTCGTTAACAAATGTATCAGTGTCCAATAAATACATGTAATACTGTTCAACATTGTTAGTTATTAGGGAAGTATTACCACCAAAAGATAGCTCTTAACCCACATTAGCCTGGGTAAAATTAATGTTAACATTTCATTGTAATCCTATCTCCCAGCCATCCCAAATATCCCTCCCCTGGGAAAACAGCTGGCTAACCACGTGTATTTCTAGAGTCATTTTAGGCATATGTGAACATATAAAACATAGAGTTGTTTTCTTTTTTAACATAAAAATATTAGTATACACTATACCCTGTTATGTAACTTGATTTATTTGGAGATCCGTCCATATTAGTACATAAAGAGATCACTCATGTTTGTAACTGAAAATAATGTTCCATGTAGAAGCTTCAGTTTAACACTATAAAAATCATCGAATCATATGGTTCAAATCTTCAATACCAAGTCATTATATTTATATTTCTTTGCTCAAGCATCATCTGATATGTATATGAACAATATGATAGCAAACTGAAGTTAAATCAAAGGTAACAGATAAAGTTACTACTGTTACTGTATTATCTAAATCAGCTGACACCCAAATATCATCTAATATCTTAAAAAATAATTCCAATATTCCATAGTTACTAAGTTTAAAACATGTATTAAATAAATATTTTTCTAATTACATTTAGCAAACTCACAAGAAAAGTGTATAATTGACTATGGACTGCAGACACTTTAGATGAATGAACAATAAACAAAAATGTCATAAAAATTAAGCAACAGTGTACAGTTTTAAGCAGAATGTTTTGTAACTTTCAAAAAAGGAAGAGATAGATGCTATTGTTTCTTCATTGAAGTAACTCAAAACTAAGCAGAAAATTTCGTTATAAACTCTTTAGTTCGTTATATGACCTTCTTTATCTCTCATTTACAATCTTTCAAAAACATGTTGATAGTTTTTTTTCTTCCTCTTATCCTCATCTGATTGAAGTGAATAAACTTTTCTTCACTTTTAGAAAATCGTACTTCCTTTAGGCCAGATTCCCCTCAGAGTGAAAAGTGATTTTATGGATGTCAGCAGAAGTGAAATAACTGTAAGAAGTCAAACCTCCATCCAGGTATGTACAGGGCTCTTTGGTCAACACTGCCACATCTATGGCTCATATATTATTTCTGTGAATGGAGACCCAAGTATGATGCCCGAAATTAAACAGTGCCAAAGTGGCCTAAAGGGGCTAACATATTTTAGAGTCACAAAGTGGGTATTTTTCTAGGGTGAAGGCCACTGTTTTCAGTTTTTATTGGTTATTAATTTTTTTTTTTTTTTTTTTTTTTTTTTTT
>NC_041218.1:70319543-70332474 GCF_002837175.3 Physeter macrocephalus
GCGGCATGTAGGATCTTCCCGGACCGGGGCACAAACCCGTGTTCCCTGCATCGGCAGGCGGACTCTCAACCACTGCGCCACCAGGGAAGCCCCTATTTGTTATTTCTTAATCTAATATGTATTCACCTCTAAAAAGTAGGGCAAAAGCATGATAATATTTTTTTTTCTTTTAAAAAGGTTAAGTCTTCTCCTCACTCCAGTTCTTTATATCACTTGCTCCTCTCTCCAGAAGCAGCCACTGCTACAAATCTCTTGGCTCTACTTCCTGAGTGGTTCTGTTATTAGTAAACAAATGGTAGTATGCTGTCTATAATAATTAATGCAATTAAGTACACAGCTGTGAAAATTTTAGAAATGTATTCACAGCTAATGTATAATTTAAAATTCCAAGAATCAAACCTTAATTTCAGAAAGTATGCTTTTACTTCTGTGCCGCTGAACTGTAGTAACTATACGCGTACAGTACTTGCAAAAGTCTAAAGTACAACACAAGTGAGAGGCTCTAATGCATTGCTTTCAAGTTAGAATGAAGCCACATGGAGCTTCTGAGCTTAAAAGAAATGTCTGACCACTGGCTTTCCTCTACTCCCCGTTTACTTCTTAGTATAGAACTCAAGCCCTGGCTCATGGGCTTCTCGGAGGGCCACAGGAAAAGGCGAAAGTTACTTAGGCACCATTATTCTGTATCCAGACTAATACCAGACCCAACACATGGCATGACCTGGACCAGAGCTGCTATAAAAATGTATTTCTCCTTTAACCCCTCTATGTAAATCATCAGAAAGCTTCCCTCCACTGATTTAAACAAATTTGTCTTTGACGTCTAGAGTCAGAATTGGCCTCAACAACTCTTTCAGATGGTTGTAGTATTGACTGTTTGATGTATGTCAGCTACCATAAAATGCAATACTATTTCATGACAGATCTTCAAATAATGCCACATACGTCCAAAGTCATGCTAACAGTCTCTTTATTCCAAGTAAATCAGTAGCATGAAATACTGCAGATTAATGAAATAATGCACTTTGTTGTATCAAGCTTTGGCATCTAATGTAGCTGTGATTTGTGGTAGTGTTCAACCAGTTGCAACACCTGTCAGCATGCTTCCTCTAGAACTTCAAAAGGCTTCCGATAAATACCAAATGCTTGAAAGGGTTCTAATGTGCATAAGTAAGAATTTTTCAGGGTCTGTGATTTTTGGTATTTAACAACCAGAACAGTATGATAGTTCATAAAACAATCAGTTACTTAATGATCTATCTGCAAACATTCAAGTCTGACAATTTGAAATACCACAGAAGACCCAAGAAATTATATTTGTTCACTTTTCTGGAAGAAAAACCTTATTGAACACTCTTTAAATAAAACCTAAACTCTAAAACTAGAGAAAGATTTCCAATCAAAAAATATTTAGATTATTTCTTTAAGCATTAAATGTTTTTCAAGGAGTTTTCAAGCAGTTTCCACCGATTGATATATATATGTATATATAAATAAAAATGTATAAACATTATATATCTTATATAATTATTGTTCATTATATAACAATAAATTATATTACACATATAAATTATCATAACTAGTATATATTAAATATATAAACAAAATATTCACAAATATATATATAAATTTATTTCTAAATTGAAATGAATTTCAGCATCTTTATGTTTAATAAACTGTAATACAGGAAGATATTGTATTGAGTACAGTATTAAAACATTTTGGTACTTAACAGTTCAAAAATTATTTATTTAATTGAGACCAACTGGCCTCATTGCTTCTTATAAACGTTGCAATATATATTCAGTAAAAAGGAATAAAAATGAACACATGTTTCACCTTAAAGAAGGCAGACAAAGGTTTTTCTTACACAATAAATCACCTGCTAGTGGATTTCTAGGACATTGCTTTAGGCTATTTAGGTATAAAACTTGAGAAAAAAAAATTACCTTTGTGTGGATCCAAAACTGGTAGAGGAGATTGAACTGAAGATGAACAGCATAGACTGAAGGTGGTATGAAGAGGGCCAGTGGAGAGTAGAATATCTGAAAGATTAAAACATTGTAAATTTGCACATAGGATTTCTCAACATAACATATACTATTACTAATGATTCAATATTTTGAGTCTATCCTTCAGCAAATATGCCTTATTTTTAGCAAATATATCTTATTCTGTACATTTTATTGCCATGTTTGACTTTGCAACATTAATTTTTCCACATGATGATAAAGTTATAGACATGTTGGAGCTAAGTCCACTGGACTTCTATTTCACATTTAATATTGCCTCGTTAACATAGCATACAATGTATGTTATTTCCTTAATCTTGAAAAGGTTGGGTGTATTTCCTGGAAGTAAAGAGGTTTTTTAATATATACAAAAATACTCACTTTCTTTAAGTAAAAGAAATGTAGGAGCATGTGCCTTTATACCTTTACAGCTCCTAAACACTGTATTATTATGTCATTCTGAGTAACGAAATGAAATTATAGTAAAAGGCAGTAACTTCATATGAGAAGGGGAAAGAATACATTTTCCCTCTTAAATTTTACTTAATTATTTTCTGGTTGACAGTATCTCCTGATTTTTTTCAAAGTTAGTAAAGCAGGAGCTATGATATTGTGCCATTGTGGAAACAAGTTTTGAAGGTCCCTATTTCCTAACAGATGGAAATGCCTCTGCCTTGGGAAAACAACTTATTCATAAACCACTGGTTAGAATCAACGAGTAAGCACAATCTGCTGTGTTCTCCCAATGACTTTGATCCCCAAGAGTTGTTTCATGTTGTAAGAAAACTTTTTATTAAATGAAAAACTAAACAACAAAATAGGAAGAAAAAGAATCAGACTTTGACTTTACATTTTGGGTTTTATAAAGTTAATATTTCCAAAAGATGAGATATTTTAAAAACATGTTTTCAGAATACTACAATTTTATTTCTGAATTATTTTAAAGCTTTTGTTCTCAATTAGGCCAAATACCATTTCAACAACGTTTAGTAATGAGGATATATTTGAAATCAGACATTTCCGTAAACTCTTATAGTTTTTGTTTCGAGCTTTAAGTCATGAAAAATCTCAGCTGTCATCACAACAGGATCAGTTTCATTATTTATAAATTCATTATTAAGCAATGAATTAGATTAGTGAACTACAAAAGAACGCTGGGCTCTTACTCAAGACATTCCCTTTTAAGCCTTCATTCCACTACAGAATGGCTCTGTAATATTTACAAATTTCTTAAACTTCTCTAGGCTCCAGTTTCCTCAAATGACTGGTGAAGGAGAAGACCATCTGAAATCTAGCCATCTTTTTAGTTCCAAAATATCTCAAATATTGTGATTTGATTTGAGAATATATTAATGTAGTTCTCTTACAATAGGTGAAAAAAATATTTGAAACACATACATGACTAATGATTTAAGTATTTTAAGTTAAGGAATATTTTGGAAACTTTGAGATGTAAATAAAAATATAGAACAAACTTATCTTGATGCTTAATAAATAGTTCTATCTGGAAAAAGAGTTCATACAAGATGACTATAGTTCATTATAATTCCTCAAAGTGTGAAGAAATAGTCCTTTGAGATAACAACAGCTATTATGGAAAAGGGTGTTCTATCATCAGATAAACTGTGAAGAGTTGAGTAAGGCAAGTGAACTTTCTTTACCATAGAACTTCTCAGAGACTTTATCATGTTAGTACAAACCACAAGCTTGTTAGCCCATAGAACACTTTCTTAAGGAATTTCCCATAAGATTTCCTAAAAAGGTATTTGATGCACCATGTTGTTGAATTGGAAGAATCAGTATTCTAATATGACCATATTACCCAAGGCAATATACAGATTCAATGCAATCTTTATCAAATTACGAATGGTATTTTTCGCAAAACTGGAACAAAAAGTTTTTTAATTTGTATGGAAGCACAAAAGACCCCAAATAGCCAAAACAAGCTTGAGAAAGAAGAACAGAGCTGGAGGAACCATGCTGCCTGACTTTAGACTATACTACAAAACTACAGTAATCAAAACGGTATGGTACTGGCACAAAACCAAACACATAGATCAATGGAACAGGTTAGAAAGTCCAGAAATAAACCCACGCTCTTACAGTCAATTAAACTATGACAAAGAATGCAAGAATATATAATGGAGAAAAGACAGTCTCTTCAATAACTGGTACTGGGAAAACTGGACAGCTACATGTAAAAGAATAAAATTAGAACATTTTCTAACATCATATACAAAAATAATCTTAAAATGGATGAATGACCCAAATGTAAGACTGGATACTATAAAATTCCTAGAAGAAAATATAGGCAGAACACTCTTTGACATAAATTGGAGAAATATTTTTTTGAATCCATCTCCTAGAGTAATGGAAACAAAAGCAAAAATAAACAATGGGACCTAATTAAACTTAAAAGCTTTTGCAGAGCAAAGGAAACCATAAACAAAAAGACAACATACGGAATGGAAGAAAATAATTGCAAATGATGCTACTGACAAGGGCTTTATTTCAAAAATATACAAACAGCTCATACAGCTCAATATAAAAAAAAATATCCTATCAAAAAATGGGCAGAAACAGACATTTCTCCAAAGAAGACATCCAGATGGCCAAAAGCCAACAGGCACCTGAAAAGATGCTCAACATCACTAATTATTAGAGAAATGCAAATCAAAACTACAATGAGGTATGGCCTCACACCACTCAGAATGACCATCATAAAAAACTCTAAAAATAATCAATGCTGGAGAGAGTGTAGAGAAAAGGGAACCCTCCTACTCTGTTGGTGGGAATGTAAATTGGTGCAGCCACTGTGGAGAACAGTATGGAGGTTCCTTAAAAAGTAAAAATAGAGTTACCATATGATCCTGCAACCCCACTCCTGGGCATATAGCTGAAGAGAACTCTAATTTGAAAGATCCATACACCTCAATGTTCATAGCAGCACTATTTACAATAGCTAAGACATGGAAGCAACCTAAATGTCCATCGACAGATGAATGGATAAAGAAGATGTGGTATCTTGATACAATGGAATATTACTCAGCCATTAAAAAAGAATGAAATAATGCTATTGGCAGCAACATGGATGGACGTAGAGATTATCATACTAAGTAAAGTAAGTCAGACAGAGAAAGACAAATATCATATGATATCACTTATATGTGGAATAAAAAATATGATACAAATAAATTTATTTACAAAACAGAAATTGACTCATAGGCATGGAAAACAAACATAATTACCAAAGAGAAAGGGGGGAGGGGGTTTGGATAAATTGGGATATTGGGATTAACAGATACACAGTACTATATATAAAATAGATAAACAACAAGGATCTACTTTAGCACAGGGAACTATAGTCAATATCTTGTAATAACCTATAATGGGGAAGAATGTGGAAAAGTATATATATATATATATATATATATATATATATACACATATGTATATTTAACTGAATCAAACTATAGTCAATATCTTGTAATAACCTATAATGGGGAAGAATGTGGAAAAGTATATATATATATATATATATATATATATATATATATACACATATGTATATTTAACTGAATCACTTTGCTATACACCTGAAACATTATAAATCAACTATACTTCAATTTTAAAAAATTGATGAAACAATGTCTCAAATCTTACAAATCAGTAAATATAATGATGAACTTACAATTAGAAAAATGAACTCAGCATAAATTACAAAAAATAACATTTCTAATAAGAAATAAAGATATATGTCAGGGAGTAAGTCACATGAATCATATTAAAATTAATTTCTTGTGATTAATATAATACTATAAAAAGAGTCTAATGATACAATTAAGGTTCCAATTTCTAAAATTGAAATCAGCTTAGTAAATGTCATCTAGTTCTGAGAATTCTTATCTTCTTCTCTACTTCCAAATCCTATACAGTTTTAAAAACTTGTTTAAATGCCACTTCCATCATAAAGCTTTGGATGGTACTAATTTGTCAGAGGAAATTTCTCCTTCCTCAAACTTAAACTCTCAGTACCTGGGCCAGAGGATATTATACTGTTTCCCGAATATATCCATTTCTGCCACGCATTCAAACCCATGTTATTCTGACTCCAAGGCTCTTTAGCCTTAAATTACACTATCTACCTTAGGTTATTTTATTATCTTTTGATAGAGGTCATATATAATAGGGTCATGAAGGAGAGAAACAACACAGATCTGTATGTGTGAGGAGAGAATGAAGATAGGTCTAGAGATGACCTTAGGCTAATGGGGAGGAGATGAGTGGGTTTTATTCTGTTCATCAAGTAAATGGGGCAGGCAGGGGTTGTATGAGGAAGCATCATGAAGCAAGAAGCAACATGGCCTTGAGGGGGAACCGTAAGTATTCTGGCACTGCAGAAGCCATTAGAGAATGGACAAGAGATTGGGGGGAACCATGGAATTCATGGATAGATCTCAAGGAGTCTGTGAACCCCCTGGATAGGACTATAATAAAGTGTGAACTTGTATGTATGGGGGAAATGTGTGATTTTCTAAATAAACAATCTATAGCTTTCATCAGGAAGTCTCTGGGGAATCTGTGGCTCACCACAGCCAAACAAAAACAAAAGATAATTTAGACATTGGTCAAACCAGAGAGGGAGCATTTTAATGCCATTCTAAGGAGATTGGATTTATCCTAGGCCAGGAGGGAGTAGTTAACGTGTGATTTTTAAGCTTGTAAGAAATATAAAAGTGGTATGAAATCCTATTTGTATAGCCCAGTGAAAAATCATGCACATTCACCACAGCAGCAGCCATGGGAATGAAGAGGCAGAATTTATACAACAGATCAATGGATTTGGTAACTATTTAAACATAGGAGATGAGAGAAACAGAGGAGAATTAGAAGACACCCAGATACCTGGCTTGTGTGAAGGGTGATGTTGTTCACCAAGATGAGGAAGAGTAGATTTATAAAGTTCATCTTAGGGTATACTGTGTTGAAGCCCTTGAGGAATATTCCAAGAAAGTTGTTGAGGAAGCAAATATGTCCTGCAAATATCAACTGAACTAAAAACCAACACTGGATTTGCAGCTATGGATCAGTGGAGCAGTAGGCCTGGAATGCAAACCTCAGTAAGTTGAAGAATCATTCAAAGGAGGTGATGAAACAGAGGTAGGTTTGATTTACTTCTCTCTTTCTCCAAGAACAAGGAAGGAGAGAGCTGGAGGTATTTCTTGAATAGAACATATGGATGAGGGAAGAGATATTGTGTGTGTGTGTGTGTGTGTGTGTGTGTGTGTGTGTGTGTTTTAATGTGAGAGACATGAATATATTTATGGTATATTCAGAAGAAGCCAGTTGAAAGGAAGAGAGGGACAAATGCCAGGAGTCATTGACAGGACAAAGTCCAACAGAGGAACACAGTAGGACCAATGTCACCAATCTAAGGATTAGACCTACTGAAGAGAGGTGAACATTTTCTTCAAAACTAGAGGTAAAGTATATGCAGTAGGTCCTTCTTGGTTATCTATGAACCTAAATGGGAAAAGAACTTGAAAAAGAATAGATACATGTATATGTATAACTGAATCACTTTGCTGTATGCCTGAAACAAACACAACATTGTTAATCAACTATAGTGCAATATAATATAAAATTTTTTTAATTAAATTAAATTAAAAAAAAATTTTTAAGTATATGTACTTGTGAATTCACAAATCTTAATGAAAATATCTGAACAGAAATAGAGAGAAGGAAAACCAGAAAAACTTAATTTCTCTGTGAAGTTTTAAATTCATTTATTGGCTGACAAAAAGGGGCAGCAGTGGAAAGATCTTGAGGAGACTGAGGAATTTTAGAAAGGCTTCTCCCTGGTAGGGGAGAGGCTCATGTTTATGGCTTGGTAAGCAGCACTGACAGCTCATTTGGGTTTGGAAGCCATTCGTGGAGGGGCACCAAACTCCCAGCTGGTGATGGAGGACACCCATGGTGCTCAGCAAGCTGGGTGTGGGAGTGAAGCAGGTGAGTGACCGGATTCAAGCAAGGCTTGGGGACTTAAGGGCAGATGTAGCAGAAGGAGGTAGCCTGTGCTTGCTAGAGTCATGGGCATTAAGCATCTTAGGTTAGATGAAGTAGGAAGGAAAGCCACAAGAAATGACAAGTTGGGAGAAAAAGCAGGGCTTGACAGAGGAGAGCTGTCCATGAATAAGCTGTAAGCAAAATGGTTGAAGCTCAAGGGTATAATTACTTTGAAAGAAATATTTTTTAAAAAATCTTTTGAGCTCCAGATTCATGTCTACTTTATTTTAATAAAGTAGTTTAACCTGACTAATATCTGCACTTCTATGATTCTTATTTATTTCTGTAATACTTTACAGACATTTTCCTTGAGAATTGAGAAACTAAAGATTGAATAATTCCTTAAGTCTGTGATTAGCAATGACACAGAGCCAATTCCTCTGATTGCAGGTAGAGTACTCATCTCTGTCCTTAAAACGCATCTACTTAAATTGTTAAGTTCGGAGAAAGTGCTTGTGTTTCCACTTAGAAAGTCTTCTTTAAGAAATCTGGGCCCACCCTTCTGTTCCCATTTCTGTGCTCTTAGCCATTTCCCCTTTTCCCCATTCCGCCTTCTTATACATCCTGTATTCCAGCCATACTCATACTGTGATGGGTTGAATTATGTCCCCTAAAAAGGGAAGATTTGGACACAGAGACAGACGTGAACCCAGGAAGAACTTCATGTGCAGAGGAAGGCAGCAATCGGAGTGATACATCTACAACACAAGGAACACCAAAAACTGCCAGCAAACCACAAGCAGCTGTGGATCCGATGCTTCCTCACAGCCCTCAGAAGGAACCAATCCTGCCGATAACTTGATCTTAGATTTCTAGCTCCCAGAAGTGTGAGACAATGCACTTCAGGTGTTCTAAGTCACAGTTTTTGGTACTCTGTTAGGGCAGTTCTAAGAAAATAATACACATACCATACATGTTACTTGCCATTCCCTACGTTTATCATATTTGTTCATAATTTTGTGTTTTCACAGACATTCTCCTTCTACATAATGTTCCACTTACAACCATAATCATGGCAAAATTTTTTTCTTCTTACAGATTGGGCTCAAGCCTCGTTTCTTCTGTGATGCTTCACTTGACCCTCCTTGGTTCTCAGACCAGACATCTCTCTCTAAACCCTTAACAATTTGTGTTACAATGGCTGTAGACTTGATTGAATTCCTCCAAGGAAAGCAATCACCTTAAGAACAAAAGCTCATGTCTTACTTCTCTTCATATCCCCAACCTCTGCCACCATGAAGACCTCTGTCAGTCAAAAGTGTATAGAAAAAAACATGAGTGGATGCATCTCTCAAAACAAGAAAAATAACATGTAAAGGGAGTGTTTTAGCCACTTGAACATTTTTTTTAAATGTCAATAAGATAATGCTGTTTTATGTAGAGGTCTTCACTATGATTCCCCTTATTTATCCTGCATTATAAGGACTACAAGTGACTATCAGATTTCTGTAAAGAAAAATATCAAAAATCAGGGGAAAATTTTATTTTTACCAAATTTCAAAATGGCTTGGTAAGCACCAGAATAGTTCCATTTTGCTGTGCTAGAATCTGTGATAGAATCAAGGATCTAAAACTGGTCAACACTCAAACTGGCCAAGTGCTTATTTTTTTTTTGTGTGTGTGTGTGTGTTACGTGGGCCTCTCACTGTTGTGGCCTCTCCCATTGCGGAGCACAGGCTCCGGACACGCAGGCTCAGCGGCCATGGCTCACGGGCCCAGCCGCTCCGCGGCATGTGGGATCTTCCCGGATTGGGGCACGAACCCGTGTCCCCTGCATCGGCAGGCGGATTCTCAACCACTGCGCCACCAGGGAAGCCCTGGCCAAGTGCTTCTTTTATTTAATGTATGGACATACACTTTGTCTTACTAATGTCTTTGAATGGAGGTTGAGGGTGGTGAAGGGATACCTTGTAGTTCTGAGGCAAGGTCCTGAGAGAAGTTTTGTCTCTTTTACTTCATGGGGGGCTCAAGGCATGTTTTCCTTCTGTGACATAAGAGTTGAGAGAATTTTATCCCCACTGCATTTGACTGCATTACATCAAAGTTGTTAGTTTCTTGTGTCTTTATTTGTTCGCATTTAAATCTGTATAACTCCAACTCCCATATATTGAAAAATAGTCTTTGCTTATGTAGTTTGGCAGAGAGTATGTCATAATAAAAAGATCTGAGATTTCACTAAAAGTTCCTCTGCGGTTTTATGTGAAATATAAAAACAATATTATACATGTGAATCATACTTGATATAGTTCAAAGAATTTACACACTCATTATTTAAGGTGATCTTCCAATAACAATATGAGAAGGCAGAGCAAATATTAATGCTTAATTTCATGTTCAAAATCACTGAGATTCAAACATTACTTAATTGGTTCAGGGTGGCAAATCTAGCTAATAACTGATCTAAGGCTGGAACCCAGACTTCTTTCTTCCAAGTGAATTGTTCTCTACTGTTTCCTCAATGAAATTAATATGTATTTTGAAATTATTATGCTCAAAAATAATATCATCATACATTTACATATTCCCTAACGTATAGATATAAAGGTTTTCACAAATTGATATTTTAACTGTATGTCTTTCCTCTGAAACTGGTTAAAATTTACTTTTTAGATTGCTAATATGCTCTAAACATATTTTATTAATTCTTGTAATACTGATAATACCAACCTAAAAAGCAAGTACCTCTGAGAGATACTACAGAGCTTAAAAAAATTACATAACCCAGTCATTTAAACTAACTATCATTTTTTACTGCTTTTAAAAGAAATACTCACCTATTGAAATGTAGACAGCTTAGTATTTCCCATTCAGTAGCTTCATATGTTATGCAAATATGTTAAAATATATTTTATTCCAAAAAGTAATTAAGTTACTCACCCTGTGCTCTAATGTTTTGAGGATTTGTTAGATCATAAACATTTAAATGAATGACAGATTTAAATTATTTCACACACTGGTCTTACCCTAGGTAACTTAGAAAAATAATTTCTTCGACAACTATTAAACTTTTTGTTTCATTCATTCATGTTATGTGCATTTATTAAGCACTGACTGCATGAGGCACTTTATACATGCTAAGTATGTAACAGTGAAAAAATAGAAGTAGGTTCATTTCCTTCAAAGTTTACATGCTGGTGTGAAAGACAACAATGCAAATAAGTATTATAATAGAATATGCAAGGCTTTATGGGAGGACAGAAAGAAAAAAAAAAAGTGACCTGGGGGAAGTTAGGAAGGTGGCTGTAAAAGAGAAATGAATTGAATCTTGAAGGATATAACAATCAGAGGTAAAGCATAAATAACTTTCTAGGCAGAGATAACTGTATATTCAATAAAATATCAAGGCATTATGTCATGGTAGATTTAGAGAATTGAAAATTAATTGTTAAACTGGATGGGGTGACAATGGGGGAGGGTGGAAGATGAGATTGGAAACAGGTTGGATCAGGTTTAGACCAGCTCTGCCTGTGATAAGGACTCTATGAGGTTCCTTTCTAACAGCTATAAAGGAGTTTAGCTTGTTCAGAGCTGACATTTTGGAAAATGAGTGTTGGAGTGAGAGATTCAGAATGGAAACATAGTTACTTTAGAACAACAGCCAGTTTAACAATTACATGGCTGAATCATTGTTCTTTATGATACTCTAGGGGGTTCCAGGAATCAATGTCTATTGCTAATGGCTAGATCTAAGTTGTTTTTCTCTAGAGTTGGTATATGATCTACAGTGGCTCTGAGTTCGAAAATACAGGTATGGACATGTAGTTCTACTTTTAATGAACTATTTGTTTTATAATAGTTTTATACTTGCAAAAGGGTGGCAAAGATAATATAGGAAGTTGCCACATTACCTCCCCTGCTCCCCTCAGTCTCTATATTGTTAACATATTACCAAGCTGCATTGAAATAACTAAGGAAGTGACAGTGGTACATTACTTTTAACTAAACTCCACTAAACTCTACACCTTATTTAGATTTCATCAGTTCTGTTTTTCTTCCCCCCTAATATTCTTTTTCTGCTTTAGGATCCATCTAGGATAAAACATTACATTTAGTTTTGTATCTTATAGTCTCCTCTGATCTGTGACAGTTTCTCAGACATTCTCTGTGTTTCATAACCTTTGCACTTTGGAGTACTGGTTAGGTATTTTGTAGAATGTCACTCAATTTGGGTTTGACACATGTCTTTTCTTATGGTTAGACTGGGGTTATGGGTTTGGTGACAAAGACCACAGGGGTGAAGGTCCATTCCCATGTATCTTGTCATAGGGTACATACTACCAACAGCATATTTTTATCACATCTTATCAAAGGGTACCTGCTACCAATACAACCTGATGATGTAAACTTTGACCTGTGATTTATTGTGTTTGCTAAGTTTCTCCACTCTAAAGTTGAACTTCCACTTCCACCACACCCTTTGTCACTTTCCATACTCTATTCTTTGTGAAGGAGTTACTAGAGTCCACACTCAAAGGGCAATGGTAAAGGAGGCATTAACCTCCATTTCCTGGATGGGGGCAGTATCTACATATATAATTTGAAATTCTCTTGAAATTCTTTAGGGGATTTCGTTTCCCATTCATTTGTTCCTATTTATTTCTGTATTTATCTATGTCAATGTAGACTGATTTCAAAGATATTTATTTTATACTTTGGATTATAACTTCACACTATGTTATATATTTTGTTGTTCAAATTGTTCCACATTTTGGCCATTGGGAGCTCTTTTAAATTGGCTCCTGTAACCCTTTGACTTATCCCATTCTTTTATTTTTTGAGCACTTCTATAACTTTTTTTTTTTTTTTTTTTTTTTTTTTTTTTTTTCAGTACGCGGGCCCCTCCCCGTTGTGGC
>NC_041218.1:70332554-70409491 GCF_002837175.3 Physeter macrocephalus
CGGGCCTCTCACTGTTGTGGCCTCTCGCGTTGCGGAGCACAGGCTCCGGACGCGCAGGCTCAGCGGCCATGGCTCACGGGCCCAGCCGCTCTGCGGCATGTGGGATCTTCCCGGACCGGGGCACGAACCCGTGTCTCCTGCATCGGCAGGCGGACTCTCAACCACTGCGCCACCAGGGAAGCCCCTATAACTATGTTTTGAACATAAAGCTTTAGCATTCAGATATTTTATTTATAAAGTTGGAAGAAAATGAGATGTTAACCCTGACCCTATTATATATTACATAATATTCATGGGTCTAGACACATTTTATTATTTGCAAAGTGGAGAGACTATCATGTTTAAGACTATCATTATATTAATTAAGATGTATAATAAGAGACTGAAGTAGCAAGCAAAACCATACATTTAATTATATAATGAATAAGCCTCACTTAAAAAGGCACTACCAAAAGGGGCAATATAGGGATGGGGATTAAGAGGTATAAACTATAATGTACAAAACAGACAAGGATATATTGTACAATACTGTTTTGCTGAAAGCCTGCTTTCTGTTTCAAGGTTCATTGGATTCACTGGCAAAATAACCACTCATCTCGCACAAATGAGCAGATTTAATTACTTATTAATAGAAGATTATTTAACTTAATTTCAATATACAGTCATTAGAAGGGGATGAATAAAAGTATTAGAGAGACATAACAGAGTATATATCACCAGATTGGGCAGACACCTATATCCAGATTCAAACAGCAAGCTGGAGTCCCAGTTGGGAAGGGTCCCGGGTGGTACATCCACCCCACAGGTGAGACTTCAGTTTGCCACTCGAAGGAGCCCAGTTTTTAGCACCAGGCCACAGGCTGATAACAATCAGCCTACATGCAAGTTTGCAGCTCTGGTTATTGTCATAAATGCCTTGGTCTTAACTCATAAGTCTTGGAATGTTCTTGATCCCCAGGGACTGGCCAGAACCTCAAGGTGCAAGAAGTCCCAGGACTTACTCTCTATCTTATCTAGTGGTTTACAATGTGTGCTGGCGCCACCCCTTTGGCCTGGGTGTAGCTCAGCAGTTTGGCATGCAGCCAGCTTTAGTGTCATTGTCAGGTCAGAGAGAGGCCTAGTGTGGCCTCTGAAGCCTGAACAAGACTACTTTACTAGCTTCCCCAACAAATACAGGGAATATAGCCAATATTTTATAATAACTATAAATGAAGTATAACCTTTAAAAATTGTGAATCACTATTTTGTATACCTGTAACATATAGTATTGTACATTGACTACACTTCAATACAAAATAAATCAATAATTTGGGGAAAAAAAGGTACTCCACTAATTGTAGCTCTTTGGGGATAAGTAATGGTAAATCACCTAAAACTGGATTTTAAAAATGCAAAAAGTATGGTTATAAATTCTCATCTTTAACTACTTTAAATGACACACCTGCCACCCTAATTTTCATAGTAATGTCAAAGAAAAGCACTCTGAGCTTAATTTTGCTTTTCATTTCACAAATCAATTTTCTCTCCAAAGACATGACCCATTTATTATTTGTTCTAAAATACACTGTTACCTTAGTAGCTACCAAATTATATGCCTTATATAGCTGTATCGATGAAAAGAATCTTACAAAAGATTCAAAGAAAATGAAGAGACCTGACAACTCTGATTTTAATGTCTAGAAAGACGTATCACAGACTGGCAACCATCACAGATCCTGAAACCATCCAAGTTATCTTCTGGTACACTTACAAATATTAACCAAGAATCCAGGCTGATTGACAATCCCTACCTTTCATGTCTCATACTGGAAATCCTCTCTTCCTCCCCATCTCCACCCAAAATTAACAGCTGTAATGCATTCCCAATGCTCATTTACTTATTCAGCATATTTTCTGTGTCTTTGGCAAACTGATAAGAGGTTATAAAGGGAATTTAGTCTGGCAATAAATAGGTGTGAACCTGCATTTCACTTCAACTTTCACTAATCTGTATCTCTGGATGCATTGATATAATAGGGGAAAGGACACAAGCTAGACCGGGATAAAGATGGGAGTCAGATGTCTGGACTGTTCCAACCAACAATGTTCAATACTGGATGATGGGTGGGCTCCCCTGAGATTCATTTTGTAGCTTTAAAAATAGATGATTTAAATATGGTATCTCCCAGGTTTCTTCTACTTCTGAAATCTCTGATGCTCACATAGAAAATTTTCCTTTGATCATTCCTCAGATAATTAACTCATTAACGACACTGATTTCCCTGGAGCAACGTCCAACATAGCTACATCCCTTGGAGACTTTCTCCCCCAAAATGTAACTACTGGTGGTTTGAGTTATCCTTATGTAAAGAGTAATATATAAATCAGGAGAGAATAAATATTTCTGAGATTATTATTTTAAGCAGTCATATAGTCAGCCTATTTTGTATAGGATAATAGAAATTTGTATTAATGCAGCTATTCCTTAAGAAGGGAGGGTGGACAGTATTCTCCTCCCCAGTCAGGAGTCTGTCCTTCCCTCCATTCACTGGACCAGTCTTGAGGTATATACAGCTGTGTAATAGGTAGTCTTTTCCTCTACTTTTAACCATCTAAATTTCCAGCACAAGCTGGCTATAGAAGATGTGAGGGGGAAATTATCTATCTATCTATCTATCTATCTTTTCCATCTATATTGCTTAGAGCTGTGTTATACATTGAATCATGTCACTCTAAAGTTCATGTGTCGAAATCCTATTTCCTAATACCTCAGCATGTGACCTTATTTGGAAATAGGATCATTGCAGATGTGATCAGTTAAGATGTGGTCATAAGGGAGTAGGGTGGGCTCCTAATCCAATATGACTAGTGTCCTTATAAAAAAAAGAGAAATTTGAACACAGACACAGGGAGACCCCCATGTGAAGATCAGACTCCCATGGGGAATGAAGATTGGAGAAGCTAGGAGAAAGGACTTGAACAGCTGCTCCCCCAGAGTCTTCAGAGGGACCATGACCCTGCCAGCATTGGTTTCAACCTTCTGGCCTCCAGAACTGTGAGACAATACAATTCTGTTGTTCTAAACCACCCAGTTTGTGGTACTTTGCAACAGGCCTAGGAAATTAATATAAGCTGTAACACAGGTGTATGGTGTGGGGAGCAGGGGGTGGATTTCCTTCACTATCCTTTTCAGCAGATGTATTAGTGCCATCACTGGCTTATCCATTTGTATGGCCTATGCTCCTGTTTGAGTCAGAACACATGCCAGTATATCTATTGATTATGAGGAATCTGATTTCAAATATGGGACTCTGTCACTTACTGGTTGTGTAATTAACCTCATTGACCTACTGGTACCTGATAATGGTAATACTTGATCTAGCATAGCATGGGGGGCAGGGATCAAAAGAGATGACATAAGTGAAAAACAATACAGAGGTACATAGTGTAGCGGTTAAGATCTTTGCAGCCAGGTTGAATGAGTTCAAATTCTATTCCTCCCTTTACTAGTTTTGTGACTGAACTATGGACTCAGTTATCATTTTGAAATGAGAGTTATACTAGTACCTATGCCTTGAAGTTGTCATGAAGAACAAATGAATTAATACATAAAGAGGTCTTAGATGATTGTCTGGCACATAGAAAATATTCAATAATCATATCCAGTAGAAGTATTATACATGCAAACTATTAAGAACCATACAGATTAACATTTGTATTATTATCCTTATAATTTATCATTAGTAAACAGCTACTGATGAATGCACTTATACATTGATAACTCTGACTTTCTAGCTCAAGGTGCATTTCAGCAGCAGTACTTTAGACAGCTCAGAAGAGCTAAAGAGGGACAATCACAGATGAGGTCTGATACCAAGTGGATCAGATTTGCCCAGAGGATCAGAAGAATCTTAGAACTAGAGGCAATTTCTGGTATTCATTAGTCTTGTCATTTCCTTATGTTAAAATACTTTAGAGCCAAACTTTCTGTTGAGCATTGAATTAACTATGCTAATATATAGATAAAAAGCAAAGGATTTAATTAGATTTTACTCAAGCATGCAGAAATGGGAACTGATTTTTTAAAAACTGTTTTTAAAAGTTTCTAATGAAATCTTTGCATATATTTGAATTGAGATACATTGTCTATATATCACACCCCGTAGCTGACAGTAAATAAAGAACAGCCAGCCACTTTCTCACCGTGAGTTTTGGGGGCTCAAGTAAAAGACTACCATTGGAAAAAAACACTTCTTTCATGTGTGTCTGGCTTCACAGAGGAGAAAGAAACACTTTAGTGTCTGGCCTTACAGAGGAGAAAGAAGCATTTTTTGTAAAACAGCTTCTATTCATTTACTTGGAGGAAACAGAAACAGTTGCGACTAAATGAAATTATATTATCACCTTTATTCAATTTCATAAACTTACCCAGGAAGTGTACAGTTGGAAGACAGATTGTCTCAGCGCTGTGGATAAGTTATAGTCTTCTGAACTGTGGTGTGTTTGGTGTGCAGCCCACATAATATTAACCTCTGCAAAACACACAATTTGAAATGAGCCATGACAATAAGAACAAAGCAACTTTCATTTTCAGTTATGTATGCTGCTCTGTTGAGTGAGGAAGAAAAACCTCGAACATCTCTGAAAAAGCTAGCCAATATAATTATAATTAAAATGAGCTGCCTCAAATCATATTTGGAAGCAGAGAGGGTATAAATTACAAAGAAATAAAAAAATTGAAACATAGCCAATAAATATGTATGGTGTATATGATATAATTAAATGCCTTCAGCAAACTGAAATGACTTCCAAACTTTACACTTTCCTAACATATTACAATAGGACAAGTCATAAAAGCTAACTGGTAATGTTGTAACAAATACAGTCAATGCCTTGTGATAATTTTTCAGCATGTAATAACATATTTCTAATTAAAGAAGAGTACTCTGATGGGAGAAATTGGTGTATAAATTTTGGAATGAAATATTTCATAATATTCTTCCCTAATGGCTTTTTAAGAAATTTCAAAATCTGTCTATTGGAATAAGAGGCAAAGCAGAATAACATCTGGCCCTAAGATTTAAGGTTTCAGTTTTATTTACAGATATGTATTCATAACTAATAGTTACATATAGTTCTTCCCATACCTCACCAAAACAGTATACCATTTCTAAAATTGTCCCACATAATTGAGGTTTGTCCTCAAAATAAAAAAGAAAATGCAAATTGTTAATTTTCACTGAACATTATGTAAATTGTCCTCATACTGTCTTGAGATCCATATATACCTAAAGGATAGTTGCTTGCCTTTTCTACAGCAAATGTGCCACTATAATAACCACCTAAGTATATGGAATTTAAGAAAACAGGCCCACATTTTTCATTCTGCCCTCATTTTTCATTTCCTACCGGAATTACAGATCAAAATGCCATATATTCTGTTTTAGTAAAAGAAAGTATGCTCTTAGCTAAACTAACTTACATTTTATCCTTTGCTACAAATACACGAGATAGAATTAAACATATGATGTGATAATTGTATCCCTGCCAGTATAGATTAGAAATTTTAAATTTTTTAGGCTTGGATGCATGGGAACTGAACAGTGAACCTAAAAGCGGAAATATTGAGTTATTGGTCTCTGCAGCTGCCATATATTCATAGTTTAGTTCTGTGAGAATGAGATTATGAACAGGATTATGAATACATAGCTCTATCAGAAGTCATTTCTATTAAAGTCATATATTTTCAAGTGGAGCAAGTATTTTCACAAACCATCAGTTTATATCTAACTTAGATCCTGACTGGTTTCACATTTTAATCATTTTAATCATTCCTAGTAATGACCCTGTATTTCTACCTGAACAATGAAGGAACTTGTTCTTACACAAATGAGAACTACTTCACCATAATGATCTTTAACTTGCCAAGCATAATCTCTGAAATAACCTAGAACCTAAATCTCTGGTTTACTGACTAGCCTATATAGCTATAAATAAGAGAGATACAAAGAATCCCTTGGCACTTGAAATCTTCGGATGTTGTGTGGAATATTATTAAGAGGTAATAAATTTGATGAATCTCCTAAATCTTTTAAAACTTCTTACAGATTGAACATCTGAAGTAATCTAAACACCATTTTCTCTTTAGAACATACCCATTACTGAACACTTCAGAATTTGTCACATAAAAACTTCATTACAAATAAAAACACTACTTTGTTGGACCTTTCAGGATTTGTTTTAAAAAATTCATCATAATGTATCCATGTTATGATTTCACAAGTGGATGAGCTAATCAGATGGGGTTTAATTAGAGGGTAATAATATGCATTGGAACTACCTCCTTGTAATCGCCACAGAAGCTAAATGGTGGAACAAAGAATCCACGAGGGTGGAGGTTAAAGACCTGTCTCTATAGTTGTTTTAAAAGCATTTACTTCCTATCACAAACTGTGTGTAACACAAGCCTTCATTCAATGAAGTACAGCTGTATAAACAGGGTGCAGTAACTGGATCCCACTGCCTTACCTCTGTCACTTTTCAGAATTGGGAAAAACAAGAAGAAATATAGAATTTTTTTTTCACAGTCTATATTCAGTTTACTTGAAGTAAATTATTTTCAAAGGTGGTTATAAAAATACATTTTATAGAAAATTCTCCCCACAGTTTTTTAGTAAATAAAATGAGAAAAAGTTAATAGTACATTTATATATATGTTCATCTTCCCTAATACTTGAATTGATGAGTTGTCTGTTCTAAGGAAGAAAACCAAATGTTAAAGAGAAAAAATTGATATTATCACAATAAACTTCTTTCTGTGAAAAAATATTAATAAAATTATAAGTTGTCAACAATAATAATTTTCTTTTCCTTTAAGAAAAAATTATTGATTTTCTAAGCATATGATGTTATTATGGCTTTTTAATGATATCAGAAATAATAATGCTACTTCCCAGTGCCAAAATATAGATTTCTTTAAATATATTTTATTAATACATTGACCAATCATTCCATTGGTTTGGCCAAAATTTAATGTAATATGTGTGTTTGTATGTATGTTATATTCTTGAGTTTGTTAACTTGTTTCTATTTTTTGTAAATTAAGGTACAACTTACATACAGTGAAATCCATCCCTTTTGATATTTAGTTCTACGAGTTTTTACCAAACAAACACCACGTGTAATCACTGTCACAATCAAGATAAGATATGGAACAGTGTTGATCACCCCCAAAAGTTCCCTGTTCTACTTTGTGTATGGCAGGCTGACTCTACCATGGCTCCCAGATTCAGATGATGAGATTCTGGACTTTGAACTGATAATGTGATGGGATGAAATGTTTAGGACCTTGGGAGAGGTGAGTGTGTTTTGAATGTGAGAGAAATAAGAATCCATGGGATCCAGAGGATTCCTATAGGAGGTGGCCTCTAAGATGGCACCCAGTGATTCTTGCCTACTGGTGTTCAACCCCCTATATAAATCCACTCCTTGGGTGTGGGCTGGATTTAATGACTCCCTTCTAGTAAATGTAATTTTGGCAAAGGTGATGGGATGTCACTTCTGATATTAGGTTATAAAAAGACTGTGGCTTATGTCTTAGGTGCTATCTCTTGTACTCTCATATACTCTGTCTGAGCAAAGTCACCTGCTGTGTTGTGAACTGCCCTTTGGAGAAGCACATATGACAGGGAACTAGGAGAGGCCTCAGATTAACCAGTTAGCAAGGAACTAAGCTCCTCAACCCAAACTCCACAAGAAACTGAATCCCACCAACAACCATGTACGTGAGTTTGGAAGCCGATCCACCCCCACTTGAGTCTTCAGATAACACTACAGCCAGAAGACAGCTTAACTGCTTATCTACAGCCTCATGAAAGACCTTGAGCCAGAAGCACTGATCTAAGCTGTGCACTGATTTCTGACCTACAGAAGCTGTGAGAGAAGTCACGGATGTGTTACAAAGCAGTAGAAAATTAATACTGTGGTCAATTCTCCTTGACCTCATTCTCAGTCCCTAGTATCCACTGATTTGGTTTCTTTCACTTAGCATAATGCATCACAGATTCCTCCATTTTGCTGTGTTTATCAGTAGTTTGTTCCCTTTTTTGCTGAGTAGTATTGCATTTGTATGGATGTACCACAGTTTTTGTTTTGTTTTGTTTTGATCCACTTAGTAGTTGAACATTTCAAGTGTTTCCAGTATTTGGCAATTACAAATAAAGCATCTATAAATTTTCTAGTATAGTTTTCATGTGAACATAAGTTTCATTTCACTTTGGCACATACTCAGGAGTGAGATTACTGAACTGTATGGGATGTTTACATTAGGTTGTCAAAAACTGTCAAAACGTTTTCCAAACTGACCGTGCCATTTTATATTACCACCAGCAGTATATGAGAGTTAAATTTGCTACACATCTCTGACAGCACTTGACATTATTAATTTTATTTATTTATATGATAACATTCATATATAACATATATGATAATAGGTGTGTATTATTATCACTTTGAAATTTTAATTTGCTTCTCTGCAATAGCGAATGACAATGATTACCTCTCCATGTGCTTATTTGCCATTTATATGTCTTCTTTGTCTATTCAAAATTAGTGCCCACAGTTTAATTGGGTTGTTTTTTTATTATTGAGTTTTGAGATATCTTTATATATTCTGCACACAAATATTTCCTCCCAGTCTGCGGTTTGACTTTTCATTTTTTTTTTACAGTACCTAATGAAGAACACTGGGTTTTAATTTTGATGAAATCCAATTTATATACACGAGAGTTATATTAAAAGATATTTTTAGTGTGTATAAGAACAGAGGTTACTTCCAAGAAACTTTTCAGAATGAGGACAAATTTGTAAGCAGAGTAAACTTGTAATTTAGAAGCTAACAGATTCTATATGTACTATACATCTAAAGTATATCTAAATAAGTCTCTTGTCATTTCTTGTCACCTATCAAATGGAGAGAAATAATTCTTTAGGTTAATCTGAGACACAAACGAAGTCTACAAGGAATTTTTACAGCTATATGATAGCTATTTAATCTTCAGTAGTGGACAGGACGTCTTGGGGCATCCTGGGGGTGATGATGTTGCCTTCACTCATAATTTGGAAAACCTTCGAGCTGTGAAGGAAAAAATGTTCAGGCATAGTTGCAAAATGTTGGTGTTTGCACCAAGAAAGGCATGTTAGTAACACTTGATGGAACATTTAACATATTGTGTGGTAACTATGGAACATGAGAACTGCAAGGAGTTTATGAGGTTACTTAGTTCAAATTCTTTATTTTATAAGTAATAAAAATGAAATTAAAAGGGAGAGGGGAAAAAAGTTTCATTAAAGGAAAGAAAGCTTTTTAAAATTTTGTCTCTCTCTCTCAACAGTGATTTATTTGATGCATTCCTTCCCCTCTTGGAGTTTTATTTCTCCTTCAGAGATGGAGGTGACTGGGACCAACTATTCTGTGAGCCCCAGATGACATGTATTTGGTAATTTCCAATAAGTAAAGGACATTAAGGAGCTCAACACACATTATTAAATGATGGTGTTAAATTTCTTGCATTGGAGCTACTGCTTACTGCCTTTTGCACGAAATCTGACACTACAAAACACTGAACTAGTCAATTTTTGAATGAAAACTATTGTCACTCTGAATTTGAAAATATCAGTACCAGGTATAAGTGAATCCTTTAAAAATTTGTTCTATCTCTTTCCAACAGATAAGCATGATTGATAAATGATTTCAAAAAAGTAACTGAACTAAGCAATCAAAATATTAGTAACAGACTCGAACTGTCAAAGTAAAGTCTAAATGGAAAATTTAATAGCTGGTGAAATAACAAAGAATATACCCTCATTGAATGCATTGATGATGACATCATCATTTTTGTCATCACAATTTCATTCACTTCCTATAGCAACAAATCAAAGTGATGATAAAATTGATGATATTGCTAATTCAGTGAATAGAGATTGATAGTCTTTATTGAGTATTTTTTTCTAATCTGTCCTTTGTCCACTTAATACCAAAACATAAATGACTAAGTATATCTAAAAATGTCAAATCAATGAGAATAAAATTGATAAACTGGCTGGACCTCCATATTTTTGTTCAACACATTTTGCATATATCCAGATGTTCAGCATCATAGAAACCAGTCATCTGAAGGACTGACCAAATTTTCACTTTTTATCTATACATTTGGCAACATGTAGATATTAAATCATCTCTCTAGAGGAGGTAACAAATGATGGCTCTAAAATTGTCACAAACACTAAACTGTCTCTCTAATCTTTCTAGCAATCACAACTTTAACACTTTTTTAAAATTTATGTTCAAATGGCAGTCTTTAAAAACTAGCATGCAGAATTTTAAAAGACTAGTTCTCCATTCATATGTTTAAATTCTTTCAAAATTTAAACAAAAAATAAAAGAAGATACAGCTTTTTAGTATGAAGCAAAAATAAATCCTTAAGAATGTATATCATCTTTTCAATCAAAACTTCCATTTCTATACAATGCAAAAGCAAGAAAAAATATGATGCTTATTATTGTTATTTGGATGAAATGTTGAAATTAATTGAAGATCTAAAAGAATGTTATTTCCACCTACCATACCCACTATCATTAAAAATGAAAAATGTGATTTTAAAATTTCAGAATTTTGACATGTCCATATTCAGTTCAATTGTATTCTATTTTAAATCCATTTAGGAAAGTCTAAAAATTAAGATTATACTTGATAAGATTTCATTTAAATTGTGTATTTTTTTAAAAATAAGGATTTATTTAGCACTAATTTACTGAATCCCTACTATGTATATCTTTGTGGATATTCTGATAGATAAAAGCATGCAATCAATCAAACAAACAAACAAAAAACATCCCTCAAAGAACCCACAACTAAATAGAAGCGAAAGAAAGATATAGAAAGAACTCGCTGATACAGGAAACTTGTACATCCCTTAAAATAAAAATAATTCTGTGTAAATTGTACATGTTCTGCATCATTTTGTAGTCACTGTTTCATAACAACTTTTGAAAGATTATTATAACCAAGGCTTCCATGAAATATAAGACGACATTAGCTTCACTCTGTCTGACAGATTAAGTGACCCCTTCCCTACCTGTCTTTCTATATGTCTAGTCTCCACATTTTCTAGAAATGAGATTTTACAATATCTCATACAATTTAAATTTGGGTCATTGCCTACTTACCTAATGGTTAGAAATGCAATGAGTTCCTCCTTGACTTTACTCAAAGATGAGACTGATTAATGATAATAATAATAATAGCAATGATTGTAAACACACAAAAGGGCTTATCATGTTCTAGGGGATATTTTAAACACATTATATGTATTAATTCATGTATTATCTATAACAATACTAGAGGTAGATATTTGTATAGTTTCCCTTTTATAAATGAGGAAAGAGATATATGAGATTTAATAACTTGCATAAGTAATGATTATTTTTCTTATGACATACTAATAAATTTTATCATTGGCAGAAACCATATTTTCTAGCACCACTGCCCCTCAGTGGGTTTGTGTGTCTGATTCTCAATGATGCAGTGTGAGTAAAAATAATGTGTGTCACCCCGGGCAGGGGTAGAGAACTGGTGTGATCCTTTGCACTCTCTCTGTTCCCCTCCAACTGCCAGACAGGATATTCAGTGGAGGACGCTGAAGCCTTAGGGTATGCAAAGAAACAAGACAGAAGGATCTTGGCTATCTGACTATCAGTGTAGAATAGAAAGCTCCCATTGACCCTTATTTAACCAGGATGTGAATGAGAAATAAATCTATTGTGCTAAGTCACTGGGATTTGTTATCGCTCAGAGACCTTATTCCCCACTAGTAATTTTTGCTCTTAATACATATAAATATGACGCAAAACCCCCCAATATCAGTGACCTTATTACAGATCTATGTGCTCTATCACTCAGTGTTTCCTATGGACTGACTTCTATGAGGAAAGCACTTCATAGCATACTGGGTACCTGTGTTTCTAAAAGCAACCTCCAACTAGCATAGCTCAAAGTAATGTATTTTCTTATCATTAGCCTTCCAAAATGAATGCTTCAAAGAGATGGCAATAGGGAATCCAGAACATATCCTGCAGATGTTTCCTCTCTCTTTCTTCTACTACCTTGAGTCTCCCCTCACTTCATTCTAATGAAAGGTTTGCCTTGCCTTGGGGCAGGTGTGTATAACAGGGCTGGGAATGTGAAGGAAAGAGAAATGTCACATATCTTGTTAGTAGCATCTGATACCCCAGTCTCATTTCCATGCTCCTCCAAGAGTCCCCATTGTCTTCTCAACACTATTCCCGTCCTTATACTCCTCTCCTTTCATCACCACCCTGCTCTGGAAAGTCCAAGCCTGACTATTCACTTTCCTCACAATGCAGATGAATCTAAATTTTGTTCACCAAAGACCCACCATTTTATTAGTTATGTATGAACTTATTTCCACCTTTACTACCTAAACATATATAGAATAGGAAAACTTTCCTTGTTGCCTTGCCAGATCAAGGAGTAAGAACTTTTAGAAAACTTTAGCAGAACTGAGCTTTCCTTGACAGAGAAGGAGAGAAGCTATAGGACCATGTTCTCTTCCACAGAGAGTTAGATTACAGTGCCAGGAATAAAGGCTCCTATGATAAGCAAGAGGTATTAGGAATAGGAAGGGAAGCACACAGGCCTTGAGGAGTGATTGAAAGAAAGGAACTCATACTGGGCACTAGGATGAGCCCTGCAACGTCTCTCACTTCCAATCTCTCGCTATACTTCACCATCTTCAACTAATCTTCCAGGTTAGAGCCCTTGTTCCAGACCAGAAAACACAAAACCAGCCATATCTTGAAATTAAAGTTGGATTTCCTTCAGCCTAGGCCAGGTGGGTGGAATAGAAAGTGAGAGGGGGTTCCTCATCCCACTGCAAAGAGAGAGATGCTCTTGGCTTCCCAAGTTGAAAGGCTAAAAGCAGTTCCCACCTGAAATATTACTGAACATGGTAATTACGTCCTACAGAACAGTTTTCTTTCAGTTTTATGATGAACTATGTCTTTATGTAGGCAGATTTGAGAACCTAAGTTCAAAAGGAGGCATTTCTCTTTGAAAATGTGCACCTCGTTCCTAAGAGCCAGTTTACAACCAAGATTTCTAAATATTGCTCATCCATATGAGGAAATTGCTCATATACATATTTTGAGAATTGAAGCAGGGAAAGGATGAAAGTGAATCTATGAAGAGAAAAGAAAATGAGGTACATTTCCAATGTAATTTACACACAGGTGCACTCATATGTTTACCGTACATTTGTGTGTATGCATGTTTATGTATTTATATTCAAGGTAGACAGATATAAAATACACATAGTTTCATATTACATTCCACATTTAGGTACACAGATACGTAGTACGGTGCTTAAGCCTCCACCGAAAGAGTAGAAAGAAATAGTAGTGCATTTACATATGAACGTAGAGAGAGTTCTACTTTGCAGTCTACTCCATCTCTCAGAGTAGACTAAGCTTTATTGTAGGTTGTCAGTCCATATAATCTCTGCAACACTTCCAACCCATGAGATAAACTGGTTGTCTACTAGCTTAAGAATAAAATGGAAATTTGTGACTTTACTGTCCACTCTATTAGAAGGTTATAGTCTGCCTGAAAAGAACGCTGTGAATAACAGTTTGATGTCATGCACACTCTTCCTTCTCTAAGCTCCATCATTCTCCATTTATATCCCTGTGCTCCTAGCCATTTTGGGTATTGATACTTGCCAAGACTAAATATTCACCTAGATTTCTCTTCTTTCTATTTAGATTGATATTACCTCGGCCCTAGGCCATGGGCCAAGTAATTTGCTAGAGAATCCTGATTATATCCTTGGTAATGCGTGGAAGGAGCTCTTCCTCACTCAATAGAAAAAGTGTTATTGAACTAAAGTATTAAGTGGCTTGAATACTGACATTTCCAGAAATACAATAGACTAGTGAAGAGAGATTTTCGATTAAGGGAGATTCCCATACCTTTCAACCATGTGGAAAATAAGCTGTGCTTATAGGAAAACTATCCCTCTCTGCAAAAGTTGGCAGAATTAAATACAAATTCTTTGAAATAAAAGTTATCAGTATTACATTTTAAAACAATTATGAATTTGACAATTTTTATGTCTCATGAAGGTCACTTATCCATTTAATAAAACCAGATTCTAGTGCATGTGGGTCCTGGTTAGCAACTGCACAGTAATATCATGGTTTAGGTTTTGGGGGCTGTTAGTGATTTTATCATGAGATTTCCAATATATTCAGATTCTAAGGAATCCACATGCTTTACATAGAATAAAAGCAAGAAACCTTCCAGAGGATTTAATGACATATATTTGGCATTCCTAATGACCTAACTAGCACAATCTGGGGGCAGAAATCGTGGGAGAAGAACTGTCTTTATGTCAATAGAGTGAGCTAGGATTGGCAAGCACTCCCGTGCAGCATGCTCGCCTGTGGTGAGACCCAGTGAACTTCTGCTGTATTATGTTTGGAATAATGATTTCTATAATTTGTCTCCACAAGTCACAGAATCCAAGAACAAATTAACCTCCAAAGTTTGAAAGGAGAGCAACGTAAGGAAGTGAACAGGAAAGCAAAACAACCAGGGATTGTCAGGAAAAGACAGGAAAGCAGGAAAAAATGGCACTAAAACCACTAGTTAGAAGGTGGCTGCAATCTGTCTTTATTCTCCCTCTATTAAGCCTCCTGAGTGGATATAGATTACCCCTGTCAACAGCAACAAAACCTACCAGGATCTCTTTGCCAATAATAAGGGCTTTCTATTGGTCTTACCATTTGCCTTTGTGTTCTGAAACTAATTTTTACTGCTTCATAGCAAACGAGTTAGAAGCTTGGAAGATTACTGAATTTGCAAGAAATGCGATGGTGTCCAATGAAGGTGCCAGAGTGAATCAGCACTGGATGTCCCAACTGGAACAGGTCAGTCTATCCTTTGTGAATGGTTTCATTCTGACATAGATTAGCATTGTCCCTGATCTTTGAGGAACCAATCTGCATCTGACAGATTTCATTCTACACATTTGTTCCTCACTCTGTTATTATCATTTGCTGACACATCATAGAACTGAATGTTATTTGTTACTGTGATGAGTTACTTTGCCCTTTCCTCTGTTCCCTGCAAAGTAAATGTATATCTGAAATCTGAATATATGTCTGGTTTAAAAGGGAGGCTATCAACGACGACCGAGTCTCACTACTATTTGAGGAAGAGGTCTTGGAATATTCTTTGGCCATTGAGAGATGGAAGTGGTTGTGCAGGACCATATCCCCCATTATTCTAATAGACAAAACTTCATATTCTACCTCCCAAGTCCCCAACCATGACTCCGTTGCTACATGACCTTCAAACCCAAATGCTCTCTGTTAAATGAATTCATTGTTTTCTGCCCATGCTTCTTCTTTCTGTTTCTGATCTTGTAATATGACTATTGTACCTTTGATCATTCCTTTTCCCTCCCTCAGGCCCCCAGCAAGAGTCTCCGACTGACTGCCATCAATTCACCAAATCACCTGATTTTTTCCTTTCCTATCTCATACCTGCTGTCCTGGATTAAGGCCTCTTTGCCTCGGTACAACAAGAAAATATTCACTGTGTGATATCTATGTGTAAGATACTCTGCACTTATATCATTCACAATCTAGTGCAGGTCAGCAAACTGACATCACAGGCCAAACTCCAGCCCACAAACTGCTTTGTACAGCCAACAAGCTAAGAATGGTTTTTACATTTTCAAATGACAAATAAAATCGGAAGAGTAACAGTTTGTGACACATGAATAGTACATGAAAAAATATGTATCTTCCTCTTTTTTTTCTCATGTACTCTCCATTCTCTGGGCATCTTGAACACCCTCAGCACTTTTCTGATCTCGTCTTTGTGTGACTGTCAAAATATTCTTCATCTTTCAAGAATAACTGCATGTGTCATTTTCTTCAGGAAATCATATTCAGCCCTCCCAGCTACAATTATTGCATAATCCTTATTACTCCTTGGCCTCTAATGGCACAAATAACTCTGCTATTTTGTATCCTCCCCTATTTTATGAACTTCTTAATTTGAGGGATTAATTTGTCCATTGTTGTATTTTCCACAGCACCTACTGTTATCTTTGTATAGTAGATCACTAATGTATTTTCTTTTCTATGCTTACCAAAAAAAACTATTTTTGAATAATCAATAACCAAATAACTATTGATTTTATTTGCTAAATGTATTTTCATTAGTAAAATCAATGCTTTTCAAATTTTTCTTTTTCCTTCCCACTGATTCCATCTCCCTAATTTCAGTCATATCTAAACATTCCATTTTGTAAAACATGAACCCTTGGCTTTCCCTTTCCTTAATTTGTTTTTATCTCAAACATCTTAAAAGAGCAGATTATTTACTTACTTACCTCGCATTCATTCTTAAGCTCATTGTTAATATCACTTAGTTCTCTCCAAAATCATTATTGGCCTCTTTTATTGCCAAAACTAAAGACCTCATTTTAGATGTCGTCCTATTTGAACTTTCTGAAACATATGACCATTGCTTCTGTTTGAAAATCTTTTCTTCCGGCTTTAGTAACACCCCTTGCTCCCAGTTTTCCTCTTTATTCATCCAGGTGCAATTCCCTGACTTCTTCCCTGATTCTCACCCACCTTAAAGGGACCAACTCTTGTTTTTCTTTACTCCTCACTCTGTTTTTCATGGTGTGCTACCACCAATGACTTCAAGAATCACTGATCCAAAAATTGATGGTTCCCAAATACTTCAGTCTACAGGTTTCCATGGACTCTGGGTCTGAATTCCTTTTAAGAATTCTATACATATTGTACCCTGAGTCTATCTCATGGTCTTACTTTCTGTCCCCTGTCGTCCTTCTTACTTAATGGCATTACTACCACCTTGGCCACCCAGGCAAGGGAGATGACAGCCAGGGAAGGTCTCAAAGCAGAACTAGATCTCAGTGCTTTTTTGTATCCTTCTGACCTCTTTTTTTTTTGCGGTACGCGGGCCTCTCACTGTTGTGGTTTTTTTTGCGGTACGCGGGCCTCTCACTGTTGTGGCCTCCCCCATTGCAGAGCACAGGCTCCGGACGTGCAGGCTCAGTGGCCATGGCTCACGGGCCCAGCCGCTCCGCGGCATGTGGGATCCTCCTGGACTGGGGCACGAACCCGTGTCCCCTGCATTGGCAGGCGGACTCTCAACAACTGCACCACCAGGGAAGCCCTGACCTCTCTTTTGATATTTATGCAATGCTTAGCACATGATCAGGACAAAACCCAGTATCACTAAATGAATAAATTTTTTAAATGACTCCACATTAGTTTGTGATATTGTCTACTAATACATGGTAGCAAACAGGCCTAAAAGTTGGTTTTATTACTAATAGGAACAACCATATATAAAAAAAATATAAAGAGAAAAGTGGAATGGCAAAGGTAACATAGAAAAACATTATTTGTGAAAGTCAACAATAAAATGTAAGATTCTTTTGTCAAAGATTTGACATTTTAGGAAAAATCCATAAGGAACAGTATATGAATAAACTCAAAAACTATTTGACACAAACTCTAAAATAATGAGACAGCTTTTATACTACAGAAAATTTTCCTCTAATTCCTCAAGGTATTTTGAATATTATTAAATGGTGTATTACTGCCCCTCTAGTCCTGAAGTTAGAACATCAAACTTGGAGCCTGCCACCTGGATGCTGTTTACAGATTTCTTAACCATCTGCAAGAAGTCATGACTAGAGTTATCTCACCTGCTTACAGTTAAGCTTACCTTATCATGAAGTTAATCTTTACTTGAACATATATATTTTTGATACACTTATGAGGTTGGGAGAATAGGAAGGTGATACAGCACTTTAGCATTATTTTTTTTCAGAAGCCTCAAACATTAAAAAAAAAAAAAATCGAAGAATATGGCTACACAAAACTCCCTAAAAATTTTCAAATCCCCAAATGGAAAACAAAGATATTGTCAAAACACAAAGGGCTATCCCTGTGGTTTTGCTGCTAGGTAACCCACACTTGCTCATGATATCCAAGGGAAGTTAAGGGTTCCACGCACTCCTCTTGCCCTTTCTTCTGCCATTCCAAATACGTGTGGTGTTCTGTGAACTGAACTTAATTCTACCCCGTCAAATACAAAGGACCAGATATTTTATTGAAAAAATACTCTTCCCTAAGAGGACCATTGTATTTCAATATAATTTTGAAAACAAGTTGTTCGAAATGTTTTATAATGACATTAGTATGTGGAACTGTTATTTTAAAAGTTATTTTGCAAGCAATGAAGATCAATTAAATAGGTTCCAGGTAAAAGGTCATGAAGCAAAATATTACCAAAGTTTAAGGCACACGTGGAACATTTCTCAGCACAATCTAACACCCAGGAGTCCACAATAACTGCCCTTGATCTCTGAGCTTTGCAGTGCAGTGTGAATTTAAGCAGCCATAAATCTATTAGCAGATAACACGACAAATTCACATAGGTCAAAACAATGATTTGAACACATTTCGCCTAGTAATTCCCTCTTTTCTTGTGATCATCTTGTCTGAAACCTTGTCAAATGGCCAAAAAAAAAAAAAAACACCCCAGTTCTCCTGGTGTTGCAGAGTTGCATAACGTGATTTCCTATAATGATGTCACGGTTGATGCTGTAGACCATGTGAAACAGATTAACTGTGACCAAATTAGCATTCTTTTGTAAGGCCAGCTGATATGCACATGTAAAACATGAAACACCCTCATACTTTGAGAGGCAATTAAATGATTCTCAAACACTATGCTGTAAATAATTTAAACCTCATAAATATCTACCCTATAAAGTAGAGATTGCTTTTTATTTGTTTCTTTAAACAACCATCATGACAACCTAAGTCATTTCAGTGCATTTTCATCTTTGGGAAACTTACTAGGAAAATGCTTTGGTGGCTTTTTTTTTTTTTGGTTGGATAATGCCTCGTTTGTTCTTTTTAAAGAGTTCTTATGTTCATGTGTTCTCGGCTGTCTTTTGGAAAGATTGATGTCTGGTGTCACTGCTAGGAAGTGCAAACTGTTCAGCCTCACTGCAATCTATGTCCTCATCCTTTTGCTCCACAGGATACCACATACTTTGGCAGCCAACATTCAGAAGGGAAGTGCTTTAATGGTAATAAGTGATGCCAATGAAACCTTTCCCCCAGTGCTCAAAACTTAGTGGTTAGAGGCTGAGGAACCAAATGGCGGGACTGAGGGGAATAAATGACCATGTTAGCTGAAAGGGACCAATGTTGTTTATCTAACCAATGGTAAAAGAGATTTGAAATTTCCTCTCTCATTAAACTCTTCACCAAAATATCATCCTCATGGTAGCCTGGGAGAATCTGGATCTATTTAAGGATGTCTTGACCCTCTTTTTCGAGACATAAGAGTTTAGTGATCAATTGTGTTAATAATAGCAATTGTCAGTGTGCTTTTTAGACGTAATTTCCACAGTATAACATGTTCCAGCTATACCTCCACCCCTATGGAGAGTCGAGCAATAGGAGGGAACCCTTGCAATGTAAGTAAAATGAAAGGAATTTATATAAGATGACATGAAACAGGTGTTTGAGACATGTTGAGCTCCTTAGTGCAAAAAAAAAAAGGGCTATTGTGGAAGCAGTATGTTCAGAAGCTGTGTGATGGTGGCAAAGTCATTTAAATTGAAAGTCTGCAATGTTCTCATCTCAGTAAGTGAGTGAGGGTATTGTTTTTCTTGAAGAGCAATATGGCTACCTTTACAATATCAAGCAGAAATAGAATGTGGATTTTTCTTTCTTATAGATGAGTTGGATTCTGATTGATAGAAATGAGTTACTCATTTGATTGCCTCAGGTCACAAATGTAGTCAAAACCACCAAATCCAGTGAAAACAACTAACCACAGGGTGATCTGACCTACCACATTGGTCTTATTGTCTCCGTGCTTTAAGCAAATTACCTAATTCTTTGAACTGTCCAATGAAATAGATATCCAGTTGTTTGCAAGCAAAACCATTAAGCATAAAAACTCAAGTTGATCTTAACAGCCATGAGTGATTTCTCTAGTAGTTTAGATTGGTTTTTGTTTGTTTGTTTTAGTTTTTACCTAGGTCACTGCCAAGACTTTACCAAATGTAAGTAAAATTCTACCAGGTTTTTTATATTACTTTTGAATTAGGGACACCAAAAAGCAACCATAATAAAGAGTGGTGGGTAGTAAAGACTAAAAAGAAATGATTCTTGCAAGCAATTGTGAGGAGAGGTGAAGGCAGTTTGAAGGAGAAATGAAAGATAACATACACTGAAGAGTGAAAATGTGTACAGTTCTAGGCAGATACTTGAGATTATCCTTGCTAAGCTTAACAATGAGTTAAGTCTTATTTTCTTGCTGTTTTAAAGAATAGAAAATTGAGGAAACAACTTTTCAAGATCACAGCTACAAAGATGCAGAGCCAGAATCTGAATCCAGGCCCATCTGGCCCCAGAGCCCACACTTTTTTCTGAGCTCTAATATAGGTACCTGCCCACAGCATTGCATGACATAAAATGCACAGTGAGTGATGCCTAGTGCCTACTTTTAAAAGTTTGTTCTTTATACAGAAAGAGAAGATAAAGATATTCATATGAAAAAGTAAATATTAGAAAATAGTAAACCACTAGTTGTGTAAACATTGCATATAATGGAGATCAGGGAAAGATAATATAGCTGAGACCTGATTAGTCAGGTTACATCCTCAGAAAAGGTTAGGGTTGAAGCTATGCCTGAATGTTAAAATAATAATTTCTAGAAGGCTGGAGTTTAGTATACTAAGAGAGCAACTTTCATTAAAAAATATATATATATATTTATAATGAAAAATAATTGTTAGAGTATGCCTTCCTTTAAAACAAATTCAAAACACTGACATTGAGATTAACCCAATTGACGTATATTTTTTAGTTTTACAAAGTATTACTTGGCTTAAAAAAGGTAAAGTACTACTTGGTTTAAAAAATCATTTTTTGTGTATTTTTAGGAACTATTACTAATGTTCAAAGCGAAGAATATAAAATATGAACAATTTAATAATGTTCCATTTAGGGAAAGGAAAAATGGAATTCAAACATCACTTGTTTTAAATAAAGAAGGACCACTTAACACTTCATCACATCTTAAAAGCCCCTTTTCTCAAATTTTACAATAATTAGTTCTAAGACACAGACACTTAAATGAATTTCTGCTCAACTCTTTTTCCAATTTAATTTATGTAATCATGAAGCTTAATTTTTCTTTAAAAGCCTCAGTGAAGTTTTAGTAAAATATCACAGATGATTTCTATTATATCAACTAAATATTTTAAACTTCTATTTCAGTTAAATTTACTGAAAATACTATTTTTTCCTCAAAATATTTGCACTAATATTTTGAAATTTCACCAAAAATATTTATTTAAGTGTATTTACTTAAAAAAAAAGAAAGGAAGGAAAGAACAAGTCCCTCTATGGATTTTAGAGTGAATAGTTATGTAAATGAGATTATTCATCTTGGTTAATCTATTCACAACCACACACACACACACACACACACACACACACACACACACACAAATACAAAGTGCCTGATATTATTGTCAATGCACAAAGCTGTTGGATTCTGTACCTTTTTAGCCATAAAATGTGCTCCCAGCAATCAAATGCTCATGAGTATATGCTACTTTCTTTGGTTTTACTCAAAGGCCTGTTGCTGGCCAATTCACTCTCCTTTAATAGAATGGACCCATATGACAATTTTTTACTTTGATTTGAAAAATATATTTAGGAATGAAAACGTGAAATACTAACAAGAAAATTAAACAAATTCTTTTATGCAATACTTTGGAAGGGGGAAAAATAAAATTTGAACAAAAATAAAGAAAAAAATCTTCAATAGATAATGTTAACTATTGTTACTTGTTTAATTACAGTGTTTTCTTGCAGTGAAAGATGAAGCTAAATATGTTAGGAAAATTGTTTAGCATCAGATTTTGCTATAAGAAGATAAAAATTTCAGCAAAGGATGTTTCAATCTTCTCAGCTCTTTTTAACCAGAATCGTAGCTGGGCTCTTATAGCCTCTTCATCAGGGAAAGCAAGCAATTCTCTAGAGGGCTACATACATTATTTTTAATGGAGAAGAAACCAGATATGATATAAAATTATTTTCACTGTAATGGAAGCTATAAGTCTCAAAGAAGACAATGCTTATAATTTATTGCCTATATTTTAACAAGGGAAGAGTGATTCTAATAATCTTTCTATAATAGGACATGAGGAGTTCTGGGTAATTAAATATTCTGGTTAACAGAGAAACACAACTCATATGAATTATCCATTTTCAAAGAATTAGGCTAATAAAAATTGGCCACATGAAACTACAATGAGATAATTACATCTTTCTCTGTTGTTTCAAAAAGTGTATAATATTGAAGTGTCTCAAGACCATGTCACTATTTCAGCAATGTTGGATGGCACATGTGCAGACAACGTGTTTAGTGAGAGGCCCAGGGTTACAGAGAGCTTCACACATTGCCTTGAATTTGATAACATTTATCTGTTATTATACTGTGTTGAATGGCTATGGGGATTTTTGTCCACCATTGAAAGAAAAGGAAACACTGACCTTGGGCTACTGATTCACAGCTGCTTCAAAACAAAATAGTGTTAAACACTTTGAAACAGTATAAAGACATGAGTCTGTCTTTCCTTCCTTCCTTCCTCCCTCACCTTTTTCTTTCTTTCTTCCCCAAGGACCTCCTGGGGACCGCTCCTTCTGTATAACCTTTGACCTCTTGGTACTATGCTCTCAGACATGATTATAAGGGACGATTTCACTTTCAAAAGGGATACTTAACATAGTAACATTCTAATCTATAATAAGGGTTTTTCTAGTAATGCAAAAGGCACAAGACTTTAAATGCCTCAAATTCTAGTATAAACTAATGCAAATCATTACATTATTATTATATTATATTCCTTAATCATGTTTGGCTTCAGTTTCTTCATTAGAAGGACAATGGCATTTTGGCAAATGTTTGCAGGAGAGCATTGTATCAACAGGACTTTACATTCATTTGCACAAACATTCTGCTAGGAATAGGCTGGTTCTGACTTGGTATGGTACAGTCTAACAGCGGCTAGTAATATCATTAGCCAGTAAAATTGATATTTCTTTAAGAAATTGGAAATTTGAACAAAGGAAAGAGAGAGAGAGTGATAGAGACAGAGAGAGGAAGAAAGAAAGAAAAAGAGAAGGAAAAAAGAAAGAAAAAAGAAAAGGGAAGAAAGGAGGAAGGAAGGAAGGGAGGGAGGGAGGGAGGGAGGAGAGAAGGAAAACAAACAAACAAAAATAGCCAAGTGTTAAATGTTATAGAGTTATTACAATGTTATTATCTAGGAACTAGAATCTTGACTCCCAATTTTCACTATCAGTTAAGGGTTAATATACTGCTTAATTTTGTATGTGAATCTCATAGCTTACTTTTGCAGTATAAAAAATAAAAATTAAATTATTCTCCTTTGTATTTGATGTATGTTATACAATTTGCATAAAACTTGCTTTTAGGATTTTCTTCTCCCAGTTATTAATTATTCTGGTCCTCCATGCTCTTACCTCACCTGAATGACAGTTCTTGGGTACTCTTATTTCTTGATGTACATTTTTCTTATTTGCCTTCCTTAGAATATCACTATGACAAATCTCCTGGCCTCTGCCTGCACTTGTTTTTTTATTCTTCTAACTGCAATATATGCAATCCCTGGACATTATCAAGTTTTCAGGTAGAGAAGGAAAGTGAGATGCAGAGAGTGAGTAACTTACACAAAACAATTTGGCAACAAAACTAGACTAATACTACAAATAATCACTTCTTACCTATGTGTAACAATTTATAGTGATCCACATACTTTACTATAGTTTATGTATTACAATCATACTCTCAACCAATCAACTATAATCTCAGTCTCTACAATTTTTATTTCTGTGTTTTTCCCGTATATCATACTGGGTGTGGAATGCATTTTAAAGTATTCACCTTTTATCTCTCTGCCTGGACAATTCTAGCTCTATACTTTCTCAGTGGAATAAAATTCTATCAGAAGACAATGCTCTAGTCATCTCACCCTCAACTCAGTATAATTCAATAAATTTTTTCTGTGCAACCTCTATTTGCAAATCACTGTGTTCATCCTACGTACAAAACAATTCAAAATGGACCAAAATATAAGAACTACAGCTATAAAACTCTTGGAAGAAAACATATGTGTATATCTCTGTGACCTTGGCTTAGGCAATATTTTCTTAGATATGATACCAAAGCCCAAGCAAGAAGAGAAAATATAGATATATTGGCCTTAATTAAAAAGTAAAACATTTATGCATCAAAGGACTCTATCAAAAAAGTGAAAGACAACCCACAGAATGAAAGAAAATATTTTCAAGTCATGTATCTGATAAAGACCTAGTATCCAGAACATATAAAGAACTCTTGTAACTCAACAATAAGACAGATTATCTGATTTAAGTATGAGCAAAATATTTGAATAGACACTTCTCTCAAAAAGATATACAGAAGACCAGTAAACACATGAAAAGATGTTCAACATCATTAGTCATAAGTGAAATGCAAATCAAAACTACAGTAAGATACCATTTCATACCTACAAAGATGGCTGTAATTTAAAAAATGGACAATAACAAGTGTTAGTGAAGATGTGTAGAAATTAGAACAGTCATACATAGCTGATGGGGATGTAAAGTCATTGCTGATGGGGATGTGCAGCTGCTTTAGAAAACAGTTTAAAGGTTTCTCAAAAAGTTACATATAGAGTTACCACATGACCCTGTAATTATACCCCTAGATGTGTGCTCAAGAGAATACACATGTAGAGAATATGTGCTTACACAAAAACTTACACTTACACACAAACACACACACATACCACAAACTTCCTCTCTTCACTTTCTCCCAAAAAGCTTGTCATCATTATTTTTGATAAAGAAATATTAAATGTGTATATTTTGTGACTTTGAAAATATTATGCACCACTGAGCTATGCAGCATGTTATGAAATTTTCTTCTTCTTCCACATTTTGTTTACGTGAAATTTGCTTTTCTGTTTATCCCCAAATTTTGCTGCAGAAAGATTCTCTTTTAATACATTCAAATATATCAGGTAGTCTATGAAAGTTCTCTTTTATTTTTCTTTTTGGATATAGTTCATGAAGACTTTGGGTCATCAGCTTCTCAATCCAGACTGATTGTTCTCAGGTTGGCTTCATAGTTTTTGTCTGAGGACAACAAATTTGGAGTTTCCTTTAATGTCTCTCCCATTGCATTTCCTATTTCCTAGATGCCACTTCTTCTTCCTCTTTAATTATTCTCTTCTCTTGATAAATACCACTTCTAGTCCACAGGAGGTAAGTTTTGATATCAGGTACATCTGAATATATTTTTATTCTATTCACATACTTGATTGATAGTTTGCTTAGGTATATGATTTCAGGTTGGGAATGATTTTTTTCTTCAGAATTTTGAACACATTGATATACTAGCCCCTAGCATCTTGGTGCTGGTGAGAAATTTCATGCCATTTTTATCCCATAACCATTGGATGACTGATCTGATTTGTTCACCTTTCTGCAGGAAGTTAGTGTATATTTTTATCCCTAATGTTCTGAAATTTCATAATGAAGTGTTTAAGTATGATTGTTATTTTCATTTACTTAACTGGAACATGCTAAATTTGGGAACTGCCATCCCTTAGGTCTCAAAAAATTTATTTATTTATCTCTTTGATAATAAGTTTCTTTCCATTTTCTCTATTCTTTCTTTCTGGAGGAAAAAAAAAAATTAGTTAACCAAAACCATACACAGACATTACAAGAAAAGAAAACTACAGACTGATATCTGTCATTAAAGATAGATGCAAAATCCTTAACAAAATGTTAGCAAAGTGACTCCAACAGCATATAAAAAAGAATTATACATCACAGTCAAGTGGGATTTATCCCAGGTATGCAAAGCCTGGTTCAACATTCAAAAAATAATGTAACCCATCACATCAACAGGCTAAAATAGAAAAATCACATAATCATATCAATAGATACAGAAAAAGCATTTGTCAGAATCCAGAACCCATTCATGGTAAAAAGTCTCAGTAAACTAAGAATACAGGGGAACTTCCTTAATTAGATAATTAATATCTACAAAAAACCTATAGCTAACAAGATACTTAATGGTGAAAAACTTGAAGATCAAGAATAAGGTAATGATGTCTCCTCTTACAACTCCTTTTCAACATTGTACTGGAAGTTCTAGCTAATACAATCAGACAAGAAAAGGAAATAAAAGGTATACAGATTGGGAAGGAAGATTGTGTTTGTTCACAGATGACATGACCGTATGTGTGAAGAATCCCAAAGAATTGATTTAAAAGCTCCTGGAAATAATAAGAGATTATAGGAAGTTACAAGAAACAAGGTTAACATACAAAAGTCAATTGCTTTCAAATATACCAACAATGAACAACTGGAAGTTGAAATTAATGACACACACACAGATGTAGAAAACAAACACGGTTATCAGGGAGGAAAGCGAGGGGGTAGGGATAAATTGGGAGACTGGTATTGACATATACACACTACTATATATAAAATAGATAACTAATAATGGCATACTGTATAGCACAGGGGACTCTCCTCAGTACTCTGTAATAACCTATATGGGAAAAGAATTTTTAAAAGTGTGGATATATGTGTATGTATAACTGATTCACTTTGCTGTATAGTAGAAACTACCACAACATTTAAATCAACTATACTCCAATAAAAATTTTAAAAAATAAACCTGGTGGCTTAAAACAAATAAAAAAGAAATTAAAAACACAATACCATTTCCATTAGCACCACCAAATATGAAATACTTAGGTATAAATCTAATAAATTATGTGTAAGACCTATATGAGGAACACTAAAGAACTCTACTGAATAAAATTCAAGAAGAACTAAATAAATGGAGAGATAGTCCATGTTCATGGATAGGAAGACTCAACATGGTCAGGTCAAGATGTCAGTCCTTCTCAACTTGATTTATAGATTCAATGCAATTCCAATCAAAATTGCAGCAAGTTATTTTATGGATATTGACACATCGATTCTAAAGTTTTGTAGAGAAGCTAAGGACCCAGAATAGCTAACACATTATTAAAGAAAAATATTGAAGAACTGACACTACCTGACTTCAAGATTTACTGTAAACTACAGTATTAAAGACAGTGTGGTATTGGTGAAAGAACAGACAGGTCAATCAATTGAACAGAATAGAGAACCCAGAAATAACTCACATAAATATAGTCAGCTAATCTGTGACAAAGGAGCAAAGGCAATACAGTGAAGCAAAGATAGTGTTTTCAACAAATGGTGCTAGAATGTTGGACATCTACAAGGAAAAAAAAAAAAAGAATCTAGGTCTTACAATCCTTCACAAATATTAACTCAAAATGCATCACAGACCTAAATGTAAAATACAAAACTCAGAAACTCCTAGAAGATAACATAGTAGAAAATCTAGATGACCTTCGGTATTGCAATGACTTTTTAGATACAACACCAAATCGAACATTAAAGAATTGATGAGATGCACTTCATTAAAATTAAAAATTGCTTTGTGAAAGATAATGTTGGGGGAATGAGAAGACAAGTCAGACTGAGAGAAAATATTTACAAAAGACACAACTGATAAGGGCTTGTTATCCAAAATGCACAAAGACCCTTTAAAACTCCAAAATAAGAAAACAAACAACCCAATTAAAAAATAGGCCAAAGACTAAATCCTCACCAAAGAAGATACACAGGTGGCAACTAGCATATGAAAAGATCCTCCACATTATATATCCTCAGGGAAATGCAAATTCAAGCAACAACGAGATATCACTACACACCTATTAGAATAGCCCAAATCTGGAACGCTGCCAACATCAAATGCTGGTGAGGATGTGGAACAACAGGAATTCTCATTATTTCTGGTAGGAATGCAAAATGGTGCAGCTACTTTGGAAGACATTTTGGCAGTTTCTTACAAAACTAAACATACTCAGCACAAGATCCAGCAATCATGCTCTTTGGTATTTACTCAAAAGATTTGAATACTTATATCCACACAAAAACCTAAACACAGATGTTCAGAGCAGCTTTATTCATAATTGCCAAAACTTGGAAGTAACCAAAGTGTCTTTAAGTAGGTGAATGGATAAATAAGCTGTGTTATACCCAGATAATGGAATATTATTCAGTGCTAAAAAGAAATGAGCTATTAAGCCATGAAAAGACATTTAAGTATGAAAAGTGAAGGAAACCCATCTGAAAAGTCTACACACTGTATGATTCTAACAATTTGGTGGTTTCTTACAAAACTAAACATACTCTTACCATATGATCACTGGATCACTTTTGTTCTTGCATATTTCTTTTATTTAGCATTCTATTCTTGTTTCATAAATACAGTACCTACTCTTCCTTCTCTAAAGACATAATTGTAATTTAATTATAATAGGATTTAAAACTATTTCTTTTGCTCCTTACATTGCACACCTTTGTATTTATTCAGAAGAGCTGAAGACTTACATACACACAAAAACCTACACATGAATGTTCATGGCAGCTTTATGCATAGTTGTGAAAATTTGGAACAACCAAAATGTTTTCCAGTAGGTGAATGGATAAACTGTGGTATATCCAAATAGAATATTATGCAACACCAAAAAGAAATGAGCTATCAAGCCCTGAAAACATATGCAGGAACCTTAAATATGCACATTAATAAGTGAAAGAAGCTAATCTAAAAAGGTTACATAATATATGAGTACATTTATAGGACCTTCTGGAAAAGGGAAAACTATGGAGAGTGTAAAAAGATCAGTGGTGTCATGGTTGGAATGGAGGGAGGGGTGAATAGCTAGAGTTCAGAGGATTATTAAGGCAATGAAAATAATCTGCATTATTCCATAATAACGGATACATGTCATTATACATTCATCCAAAACCATAGAATATACAACACCAAAAGTAAGCTGAAATGTTCACTATGGACTTTGGGTAATTATGATGTGTCAATGTAGGTTCGTCAATTGTAGCAAATGCACCATGTGGTGGGTCATATTGATAATGGGGCAGCTATGCATGTGTGGGTGGAAGGGGTACATGGAAAATTTCTGTATGTGCCTTCCTGTCAATTTCTTCTTAAATTTAAAAAGTATGTTGATTACACTAAATTAGACCTCCTGTACTAATCCTCTAATTTAAAAAAAAAACTTATTTCTAGTTTTTTTTTCTTTTTTTGTTTTTGTTCTATTCAGAAGATTTTCTTAACTTTATCTTTCAACCCTTGTTTGTAGTATTTTCTTTCTGTTCTCATATAGTTAATTTGTAAGAATTCACTTCTGTTCTTGTGTATTTCTTTTATTTAGCATTCTATTCCTGTTTCATAAATACAGTATCTACTCTTCTTTCTCTAAAGACATAATTGTAATTTAATTATAATAGGATTTTAAAACTATTTCTTTTGCTCCTTGCATTGTCTCTGTTTCACCCAAGTTACTTTTATTGCTATTGCTGTTGTTTTGTTTTTTATTTTGATCTTCATATTTCTCTGACACTTTGAACATCTGTAGGTCAGGGAGAAATCCTCTTACTGTGGACCAGGAGGTTATAAGAACTCTCCAGATATTTTTGAAGCCAGTGGGGAGGAAAGATTCCCTGTTTTCCTGTGTTCAGTTTAGTTATCTTGCCTTCAGCTCTATTTGCTATTCCCAAGTGCAAGGGCCTTCTGTTTCACTGAGATCAGAAAGTAAGCTTCCTGTCTTCTCCTGAATAAGGAAATAAAGTTTGCCCAGCTCTTCTGGGGACCTGGGGAACACTAATGCTTAGAAGGAATTTCAACTCGTCCTCAGTTTTTAACTCCAACTGTACATCCTCTTCAGATGCACCTACTGTCTCCACTTTTTGAGACTTTCTAGGGTTTTCTCAGGCAGATCATCTTTATTCTTGGCTTCATACTCAATAAGTTTGGGTTTCATCCTTCTTGATTCAGCAAATTAGTTTAATTCTTGTTCATCAACTTTCAGCTTTCAAGATTTTGTTGCAGTACCCTCCACTTGTTGCTCAACGTTCTTGGGGTTTATGGCTTTCTTTGTCAGTCTCTTACTGTAATTTTCATGAAGCTTCTCAAAGAAGCAGAGATGAATGAAAGTGGTCAATCAGCCATGTTTAAGTGCAAGCAGTATCCATGATATTGTACTGTAAACTGGTACAATAATCTGTAAAGTTATCATTTAGTAATTCTTAAAAATGTAACATACAATATTGTCTTTTTTTTTAAATGAACTTTAGTGTTCCAAAGAAAGTTTGGGATTTTTATTTTAAGACTATCAACTTTTCCAACAAACAATTTGAAATATTGATTCCTTTTGCGTATTATGTTTCAAAATCAGAGTTTTCTAAAATCTACTAGTCATTCAGCAGTCAGATAAATTTAATAAATGTGTATCCTCCCCCTAGAGATATTTGATACTTAGTAAGATAACAAAGGTTCAGAGTAAAGAAACATATTTAACTTTATTTAAACTTGGGTTTTCTTAACTTATTCAACAATTCGATAATTTTCCCACAAAATTCCTATCAGTATCCAGTAGAATATTTGTTCTGTGCAATACATTCTGAGAAACTCTGCTATGGGTTTAATATTTACCCTGTTAGAGTTTACACAGACATAGTGTGTAACTAAGGTTCATTGAAATTATTACCAATACTTTTAAATGTCTTAGAAAAAAGCTACAGTGGATTAGCTTGCCATGATAATACTACTTGCCTCAAATTTAGTTGATAAGTTTATCAAAGATAAGACTATACACCTAGTTCCTTAAAATGTAAATACCTTTTATAAGATATATGATTACAGTAGTATCATTATTTGGACTCCAACTGTCAATTATGACAGTCATGTTTTATGCAGAAGACACAAATATGAAGAATAAATTATACCTGCTTTAACTTAGTTTTACAGTTAATAATGAAATCACATCCTTGCCATGTTATATTCTTTAGTACAGATACATACACTTTTAAAATCTAACCCACCTGTGATATTCAAAATTGTAAATCCAATTATATACTACATAATGAAGTAAACTGGGATAAATTTACATAAAAATATTTAGAACTAGGAAGCAAAAAAAACAAACAAACAAGGTTATTTAGCTCATAGGACTATTTCTGTTTATTCTCTCACTTGCCTATAAGAAGGCATCACTTGAATTACCAAAGTAGCTATTTTTCTGCTGTTAGCTCTAAACCAAATATTGGCACCTAAGAACACCATCTCTCCTTCAGCGGATCAAGCCAAGTACAACTACAGCCCAAAAATACATCCTGTCCCTCCTTCAAAAGCCAGCAGTCTTCTCTCACAGTTCCAAAGAAAAACAAGAACAAATATTTGCAAAGATTTTTGTCTTGTACTGAAAATGAGCATTAATAAAATCATGCTTGGAGGAAAGTGCTGAGAGAGTATATAAAAACGATATTGTAATGTCAAAGTGGGAAGCATTAATTCATAATATGCAGGAATATTTTTAGATGGTACTGACAGTTTGCATGAAGCTTGGGAGTGGTGTGACTTGCTTTCATAGGAAAGGAATGGCCTAGCCTGGGAATTTTATTGGCAGATATCATAGCTTAAAAATGCACATGGGATGTCTGTCTTATAAAGCAACAAGTATAATATTTTACAGCTTTTTTCATTTTATGATAGGAATCAGTTATACAAGAGAAAAGTTTTCTTGTTTTTCTCATTATTCATCCTACTTTTGCTAGACAGTCTTAAACAGAAGTCTGCATATTATCTTGGATTTTATCTCTCTCTATGGTTTGCAAAGTACTTTCACATACATCACCTCCTTTAATCCTTGCAACAACTGTTGAGAGTGTTATTAATACATCTGCTTTATCAAAGAGAAAACTGAAGATCAAAGGGGATTAGAGAGTTGCCTAAGACTACACAACCACTAAATAATAGAGCCAAGTGTGGAACCTTGAACTTCTGCTTCCAAATCCAAAGAGGACACTCCCCTCTCCCACCCCTGTGACATGTTCTTCCTTCTTTTAATTATCTTAACATGACTCAGGACTTTACAAAATGTCAGCCTACATTAGGGAGTTATTTTCCATTATATGACAGACTGAAGCCCACAAAATTACCATTTTTTTTAATGTCAGAAGCAGGTGAATATCAGCAATTTCACATAGTACAATCTAATACATACAGAACCCCTGTAAAGATATTTGATAATTTGCAATACTGCTCACACTCACATGTCCTGTTTTAAAACTATATCATAAAATTTAATGGTTTTTTAAAACATCAGCTCTAGCACTTTAAGCCGTGTCTATGCACACACTGGTTTCATCAATTTGATTGACTTCGTTAAGCCAAGGTAAATAAAATCATCCAATGAGTTGTTCTAACTTAAAACTCTGTGTTTGTTTTTGTTTTATAAGGAATGAATCAATAAAGGTAGTTTAAGAGGGTTCATTTAACAGTGTAAGTGGTACAGTGAGAAAGGTGCTTGTGGGCAGGGAGGGGTTCGCGGGAGTTCTCAGATGACAGAGGCCCTTGTGCAAGGGCCTCAGGATGCTGAGAGGGAGGGAGGAGTGGTCGTGTTCAGAATGCTCTCATTTCCTGCCCTCTCCCCAGGGAGGCATAGATATCATAAAAGGTCCTGGAATGAACCCTTCTGAATCTTAAAATAATTCATTTTCAACTTTTCAGGGATGGATAAAATTTAGGTTTGATCTTTCTTTGAAAAAGACATGATTTTCAGTCATTAAAAAAAAGAAACATTGCCCAAGCCATGAATAACTTGTGTTCATAGACTCTATGATGGTTCTAAACAAAGTGTATTTTTAAAAAGGCATAGATTTTTACTCAGTTTAAACTAAGACAGAAAAATAAGAGTAAGAAGAGCAAAATGTCTATATGTCAAGCTATTTGACAAGGCAAACTGTAATAGTTACTCTTTCAGATACAGGTAGTCTCCTTCATCTTACCGGATTCTATAAGAAGGATAGCATGTTTTACAGGGCATGCTTGATATTGAATTTTAAGCAACACTGTGATTAATGTTTATTAGAATTTTCATTCATTGTTTCATTCATTCATAGATTAAATTTTATTTGTTCATAGTAAATACCTAATGAGTGCTTATTGTGGGTGTAGCAAGATTACTCAGGTACTTTGCAGTCCTGGGGGTACAATAGTGAACAAAAGAGACACATGAGGTTTCAAAGTGGCTATTTATCCAACTTCACATTTTTTTCTAACAAAACCTGCTTGTCAAACCTTAGATGCAAGTCCCCATTTTTCAATTTTTCATAGACATAGTATCTATGACCACACATGTTCCAGTAATGTTTTCTTTATGATGAGCCTCAGAAAAGTACATTCATCATAATTATGGGAAATATTTTATCTTATTTAAATAAGATTGTGTTCAATTATACTTACTATATTAAAATGCATATGACTATTAAATAATGGCTGAAAAGAAAGAATATGAATTTAATAAACTCTTCAGTGAGAACTGAGAAATTAAATATTGACCTTGGCTATATGCCATTTAGAAATAGGATTTTCGACTCACATTGACATGATTTAAAAATAAGACAATAGTAAGAAAGTAAGAAACATTCGTAATTTGGAACTTTTATAGGCAGCTGATCAGAGAAAGTTGGAGCAAAAATAACGTCTATGAAGCAGCAGTTTAGGTAAAATATGAAATAAAAAAAGAAACAATTGATAACTTCTGAACTGCGAATTAAACTGAGTTTTTGAGAAAGCTAAAGTAATTTCTATGATTATCAACAAAATAAAGATTGTGATATATTAGTGTGTGATTTCTTCACTGAATTATAATCATAATGTTCTAGTAATTCATGCAACAGACATTTATTGTGTGCCTAGTGTGTAATACAGCCAGTGTTGAAGAAGAAAGAGGTAGTCCCTGCTTCAGTGGGGCCTGCTATTGAACAAAGGAAATGAAAGTTGTGTAAGTGTCCAGAGATGAGGGGACATCCCCAGCTAAAGCACGGGTCATCAAACCAGAAGTCATTGCTTCAAAGTAGCTGGAAATTTCTGACCCCCTGTTAACTGTCTCATTACAATGCTGCATGCTTTTGAGATTGGTATAGCATTTCTTTAAAATAATCATAAATATAGTAATCATAAATATCCCATATAATCATATATATCCCATATAATCATAAATATATATATAAACCAGCTAATTATAAATATCCTATATTTAACCCCGTGTATATAAAAATAACTTGATCACCCTTTCTGTTTTCAAAAAACACATGTTAAATAAAGGCTGAAGAGAAACAGCATCATTCATATTTCCTCTCAATGTTGCAACTTCATCTTTACCACCTCTAGATAATAATAACAACCATAATGGGTTATACTTAAAGTCAAGCATAAAGAGCTTCAGTAAAAACTATAGGAAATGGTGATCTACTTAGATATTAGCATAACCACCAAGGACCTGTTTTACCAGAGCTCGAATTTGTCTATTTCTGAGCAGTAGGGGTTTTCATTAACATTCATCAAATCCTCCTGCAGAGAGACCTGGGCTGCTAGTCTCTCTAGAAGGAGCACGTCTTTTGGCACTTTGTTGATCAGACCCCTGGGAGATCAGAAGGAAAGCATACTCAGTAAATGATTCAGGATTTTAGAATTCATTTCCCTTGCCAAGAAAGGAAAACCAGGGTCTTTGGGGGGCTGAGAAGCTCACATATTTACACATGTATTTACTCGAAGAAGTGTGGTACAAATTCCCAGGACTCCTAGGAAAATAAGAATACTATTTTGTGGTTATATTTGGCAAAAGGACCAGAGATTCAATGTCATGATAGACAAATATTACAAACACTAAAATAAATGAAATAAGACCCCTTCTTTATTTATGCAGCACAAATGTTTGAAATAATTCATATTAGTTCTGCAAATGACCACAGGTCCACAAGCTTAAGGTTGAATGATATTAAGCTGGACCCAGAAGAATCTTACTTGGAAAAGGTAAAAAGTTTTCTAAAACAAAAAGAAGACACAAAATATGTAGGATAATGTAGGCTCATTTTATCACCTATATCAACCTAGAATTTCTAAGGTAAGTTTTACAGCATATCAGAAAGCTAATTTTTTTGTACATATTCGCAGTACCCTAAATAATGCCCAACATACCACGTGATCTTGATAAATATCAGTTGACATTGATGTATTGTAAAATTTTGGTAAAGTGAAATTATTCTATTCAAATTTATTTGATGTTCTGCAAAAGATGGAAGTTTCAAGGCTGTAAAAATCAAACGTTTTTATATAATTGTTCCATCAAATATAAGTCATTGAGATTATTTATTAGTCTGTTGGAAAATCAATTCTACTAATGTCATAGAAGTTTTTCTTTCTACAGTGTGCAATCACTGGCAAAGTCCTGCAAATTCAAATATCCAATTAAGAGTGAAAATATACTAGGAATAACTTAAAAGAAACCACATTTCCTGTAGCAAAATGATAAGCCTTGACTACTGAGCACTAAAAATAAAAGTTTAATAGGCATGGCTAAATCACAGTCATGCACACGAAAGACATGTAGGAACTGTAGGTCTGTATCAACTATCCAAACCTGTCTACATTTCTGATTCACTAACTGCAAAAGTTATAAATTTCTCTTTATAGAACTCTATCACAGGGACAAGAGCATACTAAGATCTATCATGTGATTGGCCAAAATGTCCTATATAAACATTTCATATGTCTGATCCATAATGGAAGAATAATATTGATTTATAAATGAATTTATGAAAATAAGGAGCATCATCTCTATTTATAGCCGCTCCCCATCGCTTGCATTACCACCTGAGCTCCATCTCCTGTCAGATCAGCAGCGGCATTTGAGCACGAACCTTACTGTGAACTGAGCATGCAGGGGATCTAGGTTGCACACTCCTTATGAGAATCTAATGCCTGATGATCTGGGGTGGAGCTGAGGCGATGATGCTAGCTAGCTCTGGGGAATGGCTGCAAATACAGATTATCATTAGCAGAGAGGTCTGACTGCACAGAGACCATAATAAATCAATTGCTTGCAGACTCATATCAAAACCCTATCAGTGGGCTTCCCTGGTGGCGCAGTGGTTGCGCGTCCGCCTGCCGATGCAGGGGAACCGGGTTCGCGCCCCGGTCTGGGAGGATCCCACATGCCGCGGAGCGGCTGGGCCCGTGAGCCATGGCCGCTGAGCCTGCGCGTCCGGAGCCTGTGCTCCGCAACGGGAGAGGCCACAACAGAGGGAGGCCCGCATACCACAAAAAAAAAAAAAAAAAAAACCCTATCAGTGAGTGGCAAGTGAAAACAAGCTCAGCTCTCCCACTGATTCTGCATTATGGTGAGTTGTATAATTATTTCATTATATATTACAATGTAATAGTAATAGAAATAAAGTGCGCAATAAATGTAATGCGCCTGAATCACCCCCAAACCACCTCCCCACTCCAGTCTGTGGAAAATTTCTCTTCCATGAAACCGGTCCCTGGTGCCAAAAAGGTTGGGGACCAATGTCCTACAGGTCAACCAAGACAAATACAATAAACAGTTTATTATTATAAAAACTACTCTAGACTATTGTAAAGCCTCTTCTAAATCAGTGTAAGATTCACTTTCCAGAACACAAACGGAACAAACACATTGGTGTTCATTGTCTCTTTTATCTAATCATTCTAAACGTTCTTCTTGAAATACCTAGTACATTTTAAATTCTCCTTTATAAGACCGAGGTCCAAAAAGGAATGGAGAAGACCAAAACCTCAGTCATCACGGATCTCATGCTCTATTACTCCAGAGCCTGTTCTGTAGGCAGCAATGTGCTAATTGCTGCAGGTACAAAGAGAATGATGATGGTGATGACAGTGACAATAGCTAATATTTATTGAGTCCCTCTCCTTTAATATTCATAGCGGTTCTATCTTTATCCTGATGTATAAGTGTAGAAATGGGGCACAGAGAAGTGAGATAATTTTCCCAAAAACACAGAGTTAGTAATTAGTGAAGCCAGGATTCAAATCCAGGTAATCTGAACCTTATGCTCCCTTCCTATCCTTAAGGATTCTTTTGGTCTAGTGCAGTAGACAAGAATTAATGTAAATAATCTTACAAATAAATATGTAACTGTAAACTATGATAAATAGTATAAAGGAAAAGAGACCTGGATTTATAACTGTGAACAACAGGGCATACTGGGCTGAATTCTGCATCTCTTCTACTCAGTTTGTGTACTTGACCTGCTTTATAACCTGAGATATCCTATCTGTGCTCTTCCTGAAATCATGAGACCAAATTCTGATACTGCAGCCACCTACAGTCCCCAATACACACCCAGCTGGCCTGTAGTGGTGGCTGTTTCATCTCTCATGTGACTCAAGGGTGCACATGGACTGTGTCTTACATCCAGGTTTTGCAAAGCACCTCTAACCTTTCACCTTGTGAGTCTGATGTTACCTTCAAAGCAAGAGCCATGGTAGATCTGCTTGGCACCCAGGTATGCACACAAAAATGTAAAGGCCTTAAAACCTTATGGACCACCTTTGACTAATGGAAACAAGAGACAGAAGAATAAATTCTTTTCCATTCCTAACCCTGATGGACCACTTAGGGAGCTTATCGGGACTCTTGGAAGATGCAGTGGGTAAAGGAGCAATCAGCTTGACAAGAAGCTAGGCCATCGGAGTAATGTACTCCCTTGCATTTACTATCTCTCTCCTTTAACGCCTGCCTTTCATTTTCCTCACTCCCTCTTCCTTGGGATTGCACTTCCCTAGAAAATGTCCAGCCAAATGGAAAAAACATATGCCTTTACCTCAGGCTCTTTTTTCTAGGGAGCCAAAGCTAAAGGGTGAGGAGTGCTCACCCAGTATGAAGGTCAGGAAAGGCTTCCCTGAAGAAGGTACATTTGTACAGGTCTTAGCATATAGGCTAATTGGAAATGAAGGTCAAGAGGGTCAGAGGTAGAGAGAGGGAGAATTTCAGCTTGCATGTGCAAAGCCCTGATTAGGGTAGGAGCACAGTGTTTCTAAAGAAATAAAAGAAGGTCAGTAGGGAAAGTGATGTTGAAAATAACAGTAGTTAACACTACATGCCAAGTACTGCTCTAAGCATTTATGACTATTATCACATCTAATTTTCACAAATCTTTGAACTAGGTATAGTTAGCAGTCCTATTTTATATATGAAGAAAGGCTGAGAAAGGTTAAGGAAATTGCCCAAGGTTGTAAAATGGAGAAGTAGCATAGGAAAATTTAAGAATGCAGATTTTAGAACTAAACTACATGGGTCTGAATAACTGCTCTGCTGTTTGAGAGTTGTGTGACTTTGAATTTTCTGTGATGCAATTTAATCATCTATTTAAGGGACTAATAATCATACCTTTCTCATAGTATTGCTATAGAATGAAATAACTTAATATGTGTAAAGCATTTCAAGCAGTTTTAAGTACTCCCATTTTAAACACTGTGTAAGTGTTTGATAAACGACAAAGTCAGTTTCAAGTAAAATACTGGGTCTAGATCCCATACTTCATAGGCACTCTACTGTCTTTTACTGTGTTAACAGTAGTAGATAACGGTCACCAGGAAATAGAGAGGACAAGGATTAGTGATGACTTAGCAAGGTAACTACAAATTAGGGGTATAAAACAGTATTTACTAGCATGGACCTGTTGATTCTCAAATACTGTTGCAAGAACATTGTCAAATATGGATCATACAGTTTTACAGTACTGCTAAATGTAAAAATATAGAACAAAGACTGGAAGAATGTAAATGCTATTCAATCTAATAGTCTCCAGGGATTTTACCTGGAAAGCACGATCCAGACAACAATGAAATGTTGTATTCTTACTTGCCTAATACACGTGTTGAATTTACTATGGCTCCCCTGATTTCACATGGACATGTGAAATATATTGAGCAGGAAAAGGGGACATTTAGGGAACGTTAAAGGCCTAAGAAGAGCAAGAGGATTCTGTTGTTGGAGGGAAACTTGGCCAGACACATCAGGCTTAATTTATAGGAAAGGAATGGCAGCTACAATATTTGTCCTGACAGTGTAAATGGTTACAGTATTTTTACTTGTTTGGACATAGGTGTTTCTTTTTTTTTTTTTTTTTTTTTTTTTGTGGTATGCGGGCCTCCCTCTGTTGTGGCCTCTCCCGTTGCGGAGCACAGGCTCCGGACGCGCAGGCTCAGCGGCCATGGCTCACGGGCCCAGCCACTCCGCGGCATGTGGGATCCTCCCAGACCGGGGCGCGAACCCGGCTCCCCTGCATCGGCAGGCAGACGCGCAACCACTGCGCCACCAGGGAAGCCCGGACATAGGTGTTTCTTAATGAAGCTTGTTTTAATTGAAGGCATTATAGTGTTCTTTACCAAAAATAAACCCCCAAAAACCAGAATTAAAAGCATTTAAATGTATACAAAAGGGATAAAACTTTACAACAGTGCATGGAAATTTAATAATAGGATTCCTGAAAATATTTACACCCCAACACTGTATCTATAATGGCTCTTCCAGGCAAATAGAAAATCCAGAATTTTACACAGCATATTTGCACCATATTAAATAACAGGTATCTGTAGTTTTGGGATATTATTTCTGAGGCAGTTATGGGATTTGTTAAATAAATTTATATTTGAATTCACTAAGCCGTATTCATAATTCTATAATTTTAAGGAAATATAATTAAAGATGAAGATCTTGAATCCTTTTAGAAGGGAGATTTTATAGTTCATGTTTTAGGAAGATGCTCACTGTTCACTATAGTATGATCCTGAGATGCGGGTGAGGGATTTGTCCCACCCCTGACCCCTGTGAGGCCCCCGTCACCTCCCACACAAACTCAACTTCTCCTTTGACCTCAGAAAACCTAATAGTCTGTTTTTCATTTGTAACTCTTCCTTTGCCTCACTTAACAAGATGTTCTAACAGATCTAACAGCTCTCCTCCCACCTCCTGACCGAATAGGTGGCGATTCATTAAATTCTCATCTGTTTCTGGGATAACCATCAAGAAGGTAGTGAGTTTAAATGTTGGGTCTAAATCACTAATCCAAAATGGTGATGGCAACAATACTATTATAATTGATATGTCCATTGTAATATTCTTACAAGTGGCAGCACACACAATGCAAAGATTGCTTTATTTTTGTTACAAGATGACTATGCCAAGGATATATTTTCTATATAATACAAGAATTATTTTTTCTGAACATTCAAAGGGAAGATCATTCATGTTTGAAATTTCCTATACTGCTTAACAACTTCACTGTAGGAAAAATGTGTAGTCCTGTCAATTGTATAATTATATGTGCATGCATAATACATACATGTATGGGTACTAAATACATGTAATAATTATACATATGCATTAAATATGTATGTATACATACAAGTGTATATGTATTTATGCACACAAATTACATATATATGTATATGTAATTTATATACGTGCATATGTGTATGTGTGTGATTTTTTTTTTCTACACTTGGTAAGATGGTGCCTCAGAGGTATAAACTCAATTAATCTTGAAAAAATATATATCTCATTTTGGAAATTAGAACTTTTAGAACTCCCCTTTTATAAGCTATTTTAATATCTTATGACTTTTACTTTGTCTATTTGAAGACTATTTTGAAAATCTCATATATAAATGTATAGTTTATTCCTCCTGTCAAAAGCTACGGAGATGGAACTTCTGATGAAATAATACAGTAATATCACAGTATCTTCATGTATGATAGCTGAGGAAAGTCAGTTAATATTTTATCCATAATGTCTAACACAGATTTTTAATCAAGTAAAAGCCCATATAAAAGCAACTACAACTACAACATCTACAAAACCAATTTTAACAAAATGAATGGATGGACTGTACCATTCAATATCTGACTAAAGAACAAGCAGTCAGAGAGACTCACTGGAGTTCAGCCACCCGCTGAGGCAGTTACGGCTGTGTAACCTCAGTTGGTCAGCTGAGCTCCTTGTGCCTTACGGCAAGAAATAGAGTCTGAGCTAGGACCATAAGAATGAAAGGGGATGGGCAGACTCAAGAACCTCTTGTAGTAAATTGACAGGATTTTGCGACTGGCTGAATGTGAAAGAGAATTAGAGAAAAGAGGCAACACCTTAACCTGTGAGATGCCTTTCAGATGGCAACATAGCTAATAGAGATATAAAATACATGAGGAGAGCCTGTATGGAATAAGGTTTCATCTTAACACACATTAATTTTGAAGCGGCTAGAGGATATCCAAGAAGAAATGTCTAGGAGATACAGTTAATAATAGAAATCTAGATCTCAGTAGAGAGGGATCAGGTTTTGTAATGCTCAACACACTTGGAAAGGCATCTAGAGAAAACCAAAAGAATGGATGATCTCATTCAGGAATAGCTGACCTAATGGTAAATGGACCAAACAACAAAAACCTAATGGAAACAATTTTTAAGGTCTCCATTTAAAAAAAGAAAAAAAAAGGAATGGTGAATGACTAGAAAGGGTAGTCAAGATGTAGGAGACTCAGAAGAGGTGTCATGAAATAGAAAGATGGAGTCGTATGGAAAGAGATCAAATAAAATAAGGTCTGGATATATGCCATGTAATTGAATCATTAGGAGATTACTTTTAACTTTTGTAGGAAGAGTTTGGTAGAGTGTTGGAAACTATATGGCACAGCTCTAAGAAGCATATAGCAAGAAATTTGAAAGTGAATGTAACATTAATAGTCAAAATAGTCATATTGTATTACCATGACTTCAGTTTTTTCACATTAAAAAAATTTTATCTATTACAGGGGCTTATACATCTTCCAACAGTAGGAAATAATAGACTCAATCTCTTTCTATAATATTACAACTTCAGGTATCCATAATTAGCCTGTTAATAGATTGACTTTCACAAATCAAATCTCAATTTGAAGTCTTATTATATTAAAATATGGGAAAACTTTAGAATACTCTTATGTGAACTAAGTGAAACTGCTCCTCTCAAACCTATGTAATACCAGAATTAAACTTTAAGTAACCTTAGATCACTCAAAAACTTTGCTATTTTTTCTTTCTTTTTTTTTTAGTGGGGTATAGTTGCTTTACAATGTTGTGTTAGTTTCTGCTGTACAACAAAGTGAATCAGCTATATGTGTACATATATCCCCTCCCTCTTGGACCTCCCTCCCACTCTCCCCATCCCACCCAGGTAGGTCACCACAGAGCACCGAGCTAAGCTCCCTGCACTATTTTTTAATTGTTATTAATTTTGTTATTTTAATTCTCAAGGACAGTAAACTACAGGAACATAAACATTTAATGATATATATACTTACAGAGCTTTTTAGAATACCCATATATACAAATATTTACTTCAAATGTACCCTTTTCTTTCGGGAGTGTGAATAGGTAACACATATCTTTTTATTATATATGGCATGTATATATTTTTATGAATAACTAAACATATTCATAATCTTAGACTTAAATTGTATATTTTTTAAAAGAATAACCAGATCCTTCCAGGACAAACAGCTGTCTCTAAGTAAAAATTAAGCTCTTGTGGTGATATATTTGCCCTCTGGATTTAGTGATCTATTGCAACTCTAACACATTCAGACGAACACATTTCCCTAAGTAGTTTATTTATACCTCTAGACTAGTGTGCACATAAATCAGAATCATACCCAATTGTCATCATTATCATTTCCCCATTTCCTCTATAATTCTTTGTATTGATGTTGCACACTGGTATGATCTCACAACTTTGCAAGCTGGAGATGAGATATTAAATACCACAGACATTAGTGAACAGAGGTAACACACTGAAGTACAGGACTTTAAATTTAATATTTTCTGACTTCACTGTGTTTCTAGCCATAAACTATCATACTGATAGTACCCCCCAAAAATGAGATAATAATTATAGGTCTACATGGAACCTCTTATGAGCATATTCTATTCTGTATAAGAATGACAGCATGGCCCAGGATCCTTTCTGCTTTAATTATCAATGAATAATGTCATGATTGTCACGTCTCAGCCATACTTGGCAGGGCATGGAGGGGAATCTTTACTCTTGAATATTGTTTAGTAGCTTAACTATAAATGAGGATTACCCCACACTAAAGTAGCATTGTTTCAGAGACAATGTTAACTTGGTGATTAATGAGGTGATGGATGAGGAACATATGACTGTTTCCAGGTTCATTCCAGCATTTTTCTTAACTTCGACCCCAGCCAAAGCTGTCAGCACTAATGACAAGATGACCAGATAATGTTTCACCTGCAAGTGGTGATCTTGACTGCAATTTAAAATTTGCAAAACTTCCACACGGCACAGCTCTTATGTAAAGCCAAAAAATTTTTTTTTTCTTTCAAAAAGCTTAAAAACAAATGGGACAGCAAATCTCTGAGGAGGAAAAGCAGCAGATCGGTTTGCACTTTTGGAAGTCATTTAAGTATAGACTGATTAGCAGAGTGACTCGGCTGCCCAGAGACTGGAGCATTCAAACAAAGAATTTCGTATTAAAAAAAAATGATACAAATGAACTTACATACAAAACAGAAATAGACTCACAGACATAGAAAACAAATTTATGGTTACCAAAGGGGAAAGGGGGGTAGGGATAGATTAGGAGTTTGGGATTAACATATACACACTACGGTATATAAAATAGATAACCAACAAGGACCTACTGCAAAGCACAGGGAATGTATACTTAATATTTTGTAATAACCTATAAGGGAAAAGAATCTGAAAAAGGATCTGTATAACTGAATCACTTTGCTGTACACCTGAAACTAACACAACATTGTACATCAATTACACTTCAATAAAAAATAAAGTTCCCCCAAAAAGAATTCTAACAATAAAGATGAGCCTGATTCTGAATGATCTAGTCATTCAAAATGCCTGAGCCCATAATTTTTGGTGAAAAGTTTTTGAAAGACGTATTGAATTTTAGCAGCTTGCAACACACTTTCAAGTCTTTGAACTTATGGACTATGATGACTCAAATCTCTAAACTTCATAGCACCTTGTACTCAGTGCTCTGGACCACTCAGATGTACGCAATTAGCAAATTATTTTAACCGATTTCCCCTCTGTAAAATGACAATATAGAACTGAATATGGGATATCCTTAGCATGCTGAAACACTGTAGAATCATATTTTAGAACTGAGAAAAAACCTTACACGTCACCCAGACCTTCAAGTTTACACGTAAGAAAGTGAAATGTAGTGCTGACTTGAGAAAGGTCGCACAGTCCTGTGGCGAAATCACAGGAAGAACCCGATGTCACAATTAATTTTAAAATATTTTTATTTTGAAAACTGAATTTGTTTGATATTTTAATAACATTAATGTGATCATATTTCTTGACAATATTTAAAGGAACTTTGTCATGTTAATACTGACCTACATGTTGTGCCTTAACTTATGCCAATCACTATCGGCGTATGTTGTAAATACATGTTATCAAACCAAAATATTCCATCTTTCTATGTGAGTGAACTGTTTTATAAGATAACTGAGCATGTGTAATGTGATTAAGAGTAGACCTGAAAGTAACTGTTGACTGCACATTTAGAACAAACCCGAGTAGGAAACCAAACAATAGGAGATCTGACATCCTATTTTTACAGTTCCACACTGTAAACTGAACTCTCATACGTTTGTCATTTATTTCTTTAGCATAGCCAAACCTAATTTTCCTCAGAGGAAAATATCAAGAATCTGTAAATCTACAATTATACTTACTAAGAAAGAATGTAAGTGTATTAAATGTAAATCAAATGATGCTTTTCCTCCTTATTTAGAATTTCTAATGTTGTAACTCAGCTAGACATGACTGTAGGCAAAAAAATAAAGAAGGAAAATGATATGAGATGCAGGACTTAAAGAGGATTTAACTGAGCTGTAAATGTAAATGGTTGTATTTTCCACATGAGATCTAAAAAAGACAGATAAAAAATTCATTTCTGTGAGCCCTCGTTTTCAAACCCTGAGGCAGAGATACTTCCAAATCATTACTTAACAGAACATCAGCGATGCATTGGAGTTTAATAATCAAAGCAAGTGAAATGCTAAGTCTGGTTCAAATTGGACTGAGGCAAAACTTCTAGGCAAGTGATAGAAGTGTCACTTTAAGAGGAAGCTTATTGATATAAATATGTACAAAGTGGGAATACATTTCAAAGTAGAAATCTCAGTTTACTTCTGTTTTGCCTTTATCCTTAAGGACTAGAAGATGACCTCAATTATTAAGAATCATTGCTGTTTGAATAAGCAGAGGATATTAAGAAGGAATTGTGGAAACCAAGGTAACAGTTTTCCAAAACAGGATCTCACATTACAAAGATTTCTGTGAGGGTACATTAATCCACAGATGGATTGTATCACTCTTGACATTTTACTGAAAGTAGTGAACTATAACATTCATGAAAAATTCAGTCTCTGAAGATATCCTTTCCATGGAATGCTTCTTCATGCCCCAATGTGCATTTATTTGACAAGAAGCTCCAGGGAGGGCAGGACATGGATAAAGAATATTGCTGTTTTGTCTCTGTCTTTCTATGGGCATAAAGTATGTTATTTTATCTACAACTTTCTCCTTCAAAGTGGATTCTTTTAGAAAAATTGGGAGAAAGATAACAAATCTGGCTTTGTGGTGGTGGTGATTTTAATCTTTTTTTTTCTTTTCTTTTTTTGTAAAGAGTTCTTTCTGACTAGTTGTTGGTTTGTGTTCTCTGCGAGGAGAATAAAATGATAAAGAACTAAAGAGCTGTTTTCCTTTTATCAAACTTTGAAAGTTGTTGATAAGGTTATGTCTCCTGGACTTTAAAACATTGGATGCCCATTTCCAAATACTGCAAAACATATGTAAAGCAAAATAGGTGAAAGCTTGCTGTATTTGAAGGACTTCACATGTCACATAATTTAATTCTTACAACAGCCCTCCAAGATTAATTTTATTATTATTATCCTCCCAATGTTATAGATGAGGAAATGGAAACAAAGTAACTCACCAATCGGGCTGGGATTTGAACCCCAGCATTCTGAGTCTCAAGACCGCCTCTTAACCATCATGATCTACTTCAGACCAGAGGGTGTACCTACACAAAGCCCCCAATCATCTGAGGGTGGTTTTTTTTCATTGAATTACATCAGTGTGCTAAACAAATTATGTATATACAACAAAATTATGTCTGTCATTAACTATCCATTCTAGAAAGTGCTTTTTTAAAAAGACAAATTCTCCAAACGGCTTTATGTGTTAGGCAAAGTTGAGAATCTCAGATTAAGGAGTGAATGAAACTTTGAAATAAAGCACTGAAGATGAAAACAACCTAGAGCAATGTATAAACAAGAAAGGATTGCTTGGCTGCAGTAGCTGGATGCCACTGACAAAAGTAACTAAACTGGATTTACAGAATCTTCCCCAGAGACAACAGCATAGGTTTTCATCAAATAACTGTTACATACACATTCACTCTGTCTCCTTGCATAATCCTATCATGTTTCAAGGTATAACTATATTCAGCACAGCAGTATACGATGAATGTAAATGAATAAGAAATTGGGGCAAGGAAATGAGAAAAAATTGTCCATTTGCCAGTAGAATAAAAAGTTTCATAGTTCACAAACTTTGAGAGGAAAAATTAGGCAATTCTTGGGGACCGCCTAATATTTATAGGTAGCTGGTATCTAAAATGCCAGTGAAGTATGACTAGCTCTCTGATGCTCAGTGAACCTGTAAGATAACTTTTTTTTCCTTATTGGATTCCAAATTTCTTACCATTAATTATCACAAGAAATAGTAGTGCCTTGATACTCTACACCCTCGAAAGTGATGTTTCCTTTCTTTTTTGATTTTATGTTTCTTCTTCAGGATCACTGCTATGAAATTGGTTTTCTCATACAGGAAAGCAGTTGAATGATTAAGTCAATTTTGGATTTTTAAGTCAAAAAGTCTAACAATAAAAAGGCAAGTATACTTAGAGGTTACTAATTTACAGTGAGCAATTTTAAGCTATTCACCTAAATGTCAACATTTCCCCACAGTCGCTCCTTTTATAAATAATGCACACATCAGCTTAATCACTCCTTCCTTCCCTCTGCTTTGAAAGCCATAATTTTAACTTGGAGCTCATGCTTGACACTTTGAGGAAATGTAGGAATTATCATGAATAATCCATAAAGACAATTTTTATAGATGATAATCTAAAGCTTTGTTCCCCTAGAATTTCTGTGTGGTATTTCAAAGTTTGAAATTACTTTCTACACACACATTTAAAATGTTACAACTGTTCCAAGTGATGTCACTGCCCCTTAGGTTAGGGCAAGAAGACCAGTAGAGAAAAAGAGATGTTCTACACTTCCCAGGCATAATGCAGTCCTAAAATACACTTGTCCATTCCTGATGGCTGTTTAGCTGCATATTATGGAGAAAATAATACCTTATGAAAAGAGCAGGAAAGCATGGACTTGTCAATGTGGAGCAAACTTTCCAAACTTTATTGAAAGATGTTACATGACCTAAACATTTCCAGTTGTAGCGCGTAGTGTTACAAAGGCTTATGCTACAGCAGAAAACCACAAACAGCTGAGTCCTCCTTCCACAAAGGCTGTGAGTCCAAAAACTGACTGCAAGTCAGAATTACCTCAGAACATTAAACCAATACAGATTCCCTGATCTTGCCAACAGAGATTTCGATTCTGCTGCTCTGTCATTACACTTGAGAATCTATATGAACATGTAAATAAATAAAAACATAATAGATGAATAAATACATAATCATATAACCCTTGGTGATTCTGATACCCAGCCAAATTTGAGAAAGACTTCTGTGCAGGACGTCAGTTGAATTTGGGCCACTGTGCAACCACGTTTCTTATTTTGGAGGGACTCCCAAAATATAAGAGGGCGAGCCCTTGAACCTTTCCCCTGTGCATGTTAAAGAGACATAACCTCCAGAGAAATGCTCCGTCTTTGACCAGCTAACATCCACTCATGGGTACAGAAAAGTAAAGCTTCTTTGTAGTGATAGTTTAATCATACATATTAATTAAATACAGCTCTAGCCTTAATTGGAAAATGAGCAGAGACAAGGGGAAAGCCTGGACTCTGAGTTAGGAGAAATTAAATTCATATACCTAACAAATTCCCTAATTTGATATGTGACCTTGAGCATGTCACTTAAACCCTCTAGCCTTTAATTCCTTATCTATAAAATGGGTCCTTCTATAAGAGGAAGGACCACTTCTCTCAAGTATCGTTGAAGACATACTGAAGTACAAGGAAAATGTTTCACGGGTTTTTTCTTTCCAAACTCAGTGCGGAGCAGACTGTAAAGTGATCACTGAAGCAAACCAGCCAATACACTCTACAAAAACCAGAACAGTGAGTCCAACACATGCACACAACAGGCTGTTGACTTTCCCGTCTGCTGACAGACATCAGATCTCGTCACTAGTACAGTCAATGGGGTGCAAAATCCTCTGGAATTTGCTGAACTGAACAGGACACCACACAGAACGATGGGAACCTCAGACACTGGCCATGGCATGTGTTGTCAATGCTGATCGTGTTCCTGTTCTCACTCCGGGGCCAGCCAGAGAGTCTGTTATTTACATTAAAGACAAGACTCTTCAGATCAGATAAAATCTTAAGCAATTATTTTGACTTAAGACCTTCTCTTTTATTTTCAAGTTAATGATTTGGTTTTTGAAAAATATACACCCCGGATAAGGAGCTTCATCCTAAATTTGGTGCCCTAGAACTTTAATCTATCATGCGGTTCATCATCCGGGATAGGTAGCACTGGAAATGTAAGTCTGTATAGTAACTTTATATCATGTGATGTCAGACAAATGAGCCAATAATATTGTGCCTGCGAGTGATACAGCTCTGAGGCTGAAGAAGTTAGACACACAATTGCTCGTGCATTCTAATTGATTTCATTAGAATCAATATACACATCTGTAGAGACAAATCAAAGATGCATGATTTTACATAATCATTTGCTCTGTAGAAATGATAGCGATTACAAGACTTATGGTATGGAAAATAAGGGACATCCCAAAATAAGAGGCCCTTTTATGTTTGTGATACCAGCGTTTAAAATGACAAAAGTGAAATGAGGCAGGACCAGGAAAGGGAAGAATCCAATCAGAGGGCAGAAAAACAGAATGGACCTAATACAAACACAAGTGATCTAAAGCTCAGTATAAATCCATAGAATTGTAAAGCTGAAAAGACCTAGAAGAAAATGAGCCACTGAGACATTAGGTGATTTGCTTAAATTCACAGGACTAGAACCAGGACCTCCAGATTCCTGAGCCAATGTTCTTTCCACTCTAGTCCATAGCTACAGTTTTAAGTTATTAAGTAGCTCCACTGAATATAGATGGCTCAAAGCAGAAAGAGATTACCATTTTTTTACATGGATTACCATGGGATGAAAACAAAGAAGCCATTGTGGTCTGGGTTAACACTGACAGACATAATTTAGTGAGAGTCATTCCAATAATAATTGACCCGTCTTGTCATGCATCTTTCTTCTCATGCATTCCATCTATACTGAGGGCTTACCCTATGCCTGGGCATTTCCTCTCTATAAGGGAGACAAGGAATATAAATAGATGGCTGCAAAAAGGTATATGGTAGGCGTGGTGATGAGCAGTTCGTAACAGGGCTGGGATTGTAAGAAGGACCCAGATTATGAAGAAATTGTCCTTGGTAAGGATTTTAAACTATATTTTTGCAGCCAAGAGTCAGTGGATGACTTTAAGCAAAAAAGTGACATGAACAGGTTTATTTAGGAAAATTACTCTGGCTTGTTGGTAAGGCAGATGGACAAGAAAAGGGAGGATAGCAGGGTGACCAAATCAGAAGCAGGTACCATAGCCTGAGAAGATGGTGAGCTTGAAACAAAACAGATATAGAAATGTTTCTGTCGGTAGTTATTTCTGAGATGGAACTATTAGTCTCGTATGGTAATAATTAGAAAGTGATCATAAATTGCTGGTGCATGTAATAAAGGAAAATTCATTTTTTCAAATTAGAGTATGGGTGCTTCAGTCATGTGGAAGAAAGTATATGTTTATGAGCATAGAGAAGTTCTGTTCAAAGCATCTTCAGTTTCAAGTTCTAGGAGAAAGGTAATGATGTCTTGAGTCAGTTGAACATAACTACCTAAAGTTTGGAATGGGGGATGGAGTAGAAATGGGGAATTGAGTAGCCTTAAGCATGTGGTTGATGCCATGGGGGGCAGAGGAGAGCACTAAAGGCAATAAAGATACAGAGAAAATCATACAGTTTCATAGAATAAAAGTCATAGCATTTCCTATCACTAAGCAGCAAATCAATAACGGGATATAACAAGCAGCGTAAGATTAGATTAAAATTTTTAACTGCCTTGATTTTGGCTGGAATTCTCCCTCTGGCTCCATACTAATTCAAACACTTCCCCCAAATTAGTTGAATTCTTTAGCATCAAAGTGTAAGTCGCTTTTAGATGGAAATTTCTTTATTTCCCATTTCATAAGAAAAGCTTATCGTTTGAATCTTTTTCTGATTTCCCCCCATTTATTATTTATTTATTTATTTAATTTATTTTTGGCTGTGTCGAGTCTTAGTTGCAGCACATGGGATCTTCGTTGAGGCATGCGGGATCTTTCGTTGCGGTGCGCGGGCTTCTCTCTAGTTGTGGCGTGTGGGTTTTCTCTCTCTAGCTGTGGGGCATGGGTTCCAGAGCGTGTGGGCTTTGTAATTTGCGGCACGCAGGCTCTCTAGTTGAGGCGCTCTAGCTCAGTAGTTGTGGCACGTGGTTTGCTCCACGGCATGTGGGATCTTAGTTCCCCGACCAGGGATCAAACCTGCGTCCCCTGCATTGTAAGGTGGATTCTCTACCACTGGACCACCAGGGAAGTCCCTATAGTTTGAATCTTATAGTCCATATTTTTTCTGAGTCTTGCCATTACATATAAATATATATATTGGAAAAGTCACCTGTTATTGCCACAGGAAGGTGATGATAATTGTTTGAAGCCTCAGTCAAGCCCCACCTAAGGTTAAGTGAGTGAGAACTAACTGTGTGTTGGTCATGATGACTGATTAATAATAAGAAACCCTCCCAGCTACAGGTTCTTAGGTGTCAGAGAGAAATGGAAGCAGATATAGAATTAATATATATTGCCACATCACAAGACTGTGGACTCAAAGGAAAATTACTTTGAGTTCACAGTGTCAAAGTGGACTTTGAGATTTTAATAGATTAAATAGATTTAATTTATTAAATTAGATTTAATTTACTTTCTAGATTTTAATAGTTTCTAGATTTTAATAGTTCCTCTTTACTGCTTTAAAGGAAAATAGTGGCATATAAAAGGAAAAGGAAATGGGGAGAAAATATGATGGTTCTGAATACAAAGTATTTTATTACAGGGATCCTATCCACAGTTCCTAATAATGGGAAGGTCTGGAAAAGTGCAGTGGAATCTTTGTCAGTAGGAAAGGACTTTGAGGACACTCTGAGAGTGACATAAGTGTTGGGAGTTACCACAGAGTCCTTGAATCTCTGCCAAAGACATCAAAGCTGAATGTGAAGAAGAACTAGACAGTTTCCTTGCTTCTAAAAGGTCATAAAACATCTCTAACAATAAAGAGGAATATTTCATAATGATAAGAAGATCAATCTGTAAGGAAACTCTGTCGTAACTGTATATACCTAATAGTATAGCTCCCAAATTTTTAAGCAAAAGAAAATGACAGAACTAAAAGATAAATAAATCAATCTGTACTCAGACTAGGAGATTTAACATACCTTTCAATAACTAAGACAAGCAGACAAAAAAACTTAATAAGGATATAAAAATTAGATAAAATTTGTTAATTTTTTTGTTTAGGATCTAGCAAAACAGAATTCAATTCCTTTTGAGAGCTCCTGTAGCAATTTTGGGGCTAAATGGTGGACCATAACCAAGTTTAATAATTTTCAAAAGACTGAAATAGTTCAGAGCATATTCTCAGAACACAGTGAGATTAAGCTAGAAATCAATATGAAAAATCTAACTAGGATACTACCAACTTTGGAAATTAAGCAATACACTTATAAGTAACACAATGGTCCAAGAAGAAGTCACAACAAACTAAATGATAATAAAAACATAAATCACACTGTGAGATATATATAAAGCTGTGCTTTGAGTGTAACTTATAGTTTTCCACAAATTAATAAAGAAGGTTGAAAATCAATGATATAAATGTCCACATTTAAAAGTTAAAAAATAAAATTAAACTCAAAGAGAAGAGAAAGAAGGAAATAATAAAAGATCAGAAATAAAAGAAACATAAAATAAATGTACAATAGAGAGACTCAACCAAAGTAACAGATGTTCTTATGAAAAAACTGAAAAAATGATGTACCAGTAGCAAGACTGATCAAGAAAAATATAAGGAAGGCACACATTACCTATATAGGGAACAAAAAAATAAGATACACTAAATTCTACAGTTTAAAAAAACGTGAATAGGATGATATTATGAAAACTTCATGGCAACATATTTTGAAAATTTAGATAAGTTGAACAAATACCTATAAGCGAAAACTTATGGAAAAGGAAACAATATTAGAACATCTGTATATTGGTATGTGTCCTAAAGAAATTAAATCTGTAATTAGAAATGGCCCCAAACTAAATATCCAGGCCCAGATGTTTTCATGAATGAATTCTATCAAACAGTAAGGAAGAAACAGTGCCTGATTTAAACACTTCTATTTGCTAGGAAAAAAACAGGGATACTTCCCATTTTTATTTTGTGGTAGCATTTCTTCTGTACCAAATTCTGAAAATGAAATTATAAAAAAGGAAAATAAAAGGGCAAAATCTATGAAAATAGAGGAAAAACACTAAAATATGAGATGTCTCAGAGCTGGAGAAAAAAAGTAATATCACATACTTAAAAACATATTGAGGACCAACTTGTTTAAAAGGTCTTATGATTTTTATGCAGCTAGGTTTACACATGAATTAAATATGTAGGAGGTGGATGGGAACTATTAAAGGCTGGCAGCTACGAGAAGTAAATGAGAGATTACATAAGACAAAGTGATATGAGTACAGAGAGATACAAGACAGATGGTGATAAGAAAAAGTTGCTTTGTTTCTAAGCATGGGAAAATGAAAGACTTAGAGAGAGAGAGAGAGAGAGAGAGAGAGAGAGAGAGGGAGAGTGAGAGCCAAAAATGTCAGCCCAGAAGATAAAAACAAACCCAAGAAACCCATATTTAATTTTACTCAGACTTTTTATTGTACTTAAGTAAAAACTGATCAGACCCACAGAGGCTGGCACAGAAAAGGAGTGGGCAGAGGGCCAGGGATGCTAAAGATCAGGTCTCCAGCACATCTGTTCAGTGTTCCTCTTCTAATTCCTAGTTCTCCTCTTCCTCCTCAGTGCCCATCAGGCACAGCCAGATCAGGTCTCCCCACAGCAGTGAGTTCTTACAACTTCTGAGGGGTGAGGTTGGTAGGAGATAGGTCTACATACATGACCTGTATCTGCAGTCATGAGCTTTTAGCAGCCTTCATCAATTTTCTCGTGTTCACCTGGGGTCTCTGTGGTGGTTTGTGCTTTGGCGGTGAGGGAGACCTGCTCAGTGTTAACAAATGCACATTGTAACTCATTTCTTAAAGCATAACAGAGATATTTCTCCCATTTTGGTAGGGGGTATGGGAGAAGTTGGGGCCTGATGGAGATTGATGGCAGCCTTGGAAGAAAACTTAGATGACAAATTACAGGTTTCACACTCCTCACAAGGTGCCCTCTTGATCACTACCAGGATTGTGTTACTCCTTTTCACTATTCCTTTTTTAATCGAAGTATAGTTGATTACAACATTGTGTTAGTTTCTGGTGTACAGTAAAGTGATTCAGTTATACATATATATGCATATTCTTTTTCATATTGTTTTCCATTATGGTTTATTACAGCACGTTGAATATAGTTCCCTGTGCTAAACAGTAGGACCTTGTTGTGTATCTATTTTATATGTAGTAGTTTGTATCTGTTAATCCCAAACTCCTAATTTATCCCTCCCCCATCCCCTTTCCTCTTTGGTAACCATAAGGTTGTTTTCTATATCTGTGAGTCTGTTTCTGTTTCATAAATAAGTTCATTTGTATTGATATCATATGATATTTGTCTTTCTCTGTCTGACTTGCTTCACTTAGTATGATAATCTCCATGTCCATCCATGTTGCATTACTTCATTCTTTTTTATGGCTGAGCAGTATTCCATCTTTTTTATCTATTCATTTGTCGACAGACATTTAGGTTGCTTCCATGTCTTGGCTACTGTAAATAGTGCTGCTATGAACATAGGGATGCATGTATCTTTTCCAATTAGAGTTTTGTCTGGATATATGCCCAGAAGTGGGGTTGCTGGCCTCCCCCATCCCCTTTCCTCTTTGGTAACCATAAGGTTGTTTTCTATATCTGTGAGTCTGTTTCTGTTTCATAAATAAGTTCATTTGTATTGATATCATATGATATTTGTCTTTCTCTGTCTGACTTGCTTCACTTAGTATGATAATCTCCATGTCCATCCATGTTGCATTACTTCATTCTTTTTTATGGCTGAGCAGTATTCCATCTTTTTTATCTATTCATTTGTCGACAGACATTTAGGTTGCTTCCATGTCTTGGCTACTGTAAATAGTGCTGCTATGAACATAGGGATGCATGTATCTTTTCCAATTAGAGTTTTGTCTGGATATATGCCCAGAAGTGGGGTTGCTGGATCATATGGCAACTCTATTTTTAGTTTTTTAAGGAAACTCCATACTGTTTTCCATAGCGGCTGCACCAATTTACATTCCCACCAGCAGTGTAAACCATTCTTACTATTCTTATAACCAAGGAGGAGTAATTCTTTTGTTCACAAACAAGGCTACATTCTCAGTGAAGCACGCTTTACTTCCTTGTATCAACGTCTCTTTAATAAATAGGACTTATTCGTGGCTCTAAGGCATGAAATATTCTAAGGTTACTTGTATACTACAGAGACAGTTTTTGTTGGTCTTCTTAAGTGAAGCTCAATTCTACTTAACTACGTTATTGCAATTTCTGCGTTTTGTAGGGTTAAGAAACGCTTATCAAGAGCAGTTGTAAATTTCACAAACAGAATAGTATGATTGCAACACAACCACTTTTTCCACTGTACCATGCATTGTATTCTTACTGTATCCTTTGGAGATAACACAAGCCACCTTTCATATGTGCAGAAGTGTTGCTATTCAATGTTTGAAAGCTGACCTGGGCTGTAAAAGGGTTGTTCAGTATCTAGACTCTATCGCCCAACCTCAGTGGCCTCCAGGAACACCTCAACACAAAGTCTCCAGATGGTCACGGGTGTGTAATTTGGATTTAGGAAGCAGAATATTGTTTCTAGAGAGTGATGTGGCCTACGTGCAGTTCAATCTTGTGATCCTGGATTTATGAAAAATACTGTCTCAGTAACTGAAATAAGTTTGAGAAAGTGATAACACCTACTAAACATGAACATATGGAGATTCTGTTTGACAGAGCAAAACATTCAAATGACTCCTGAATTTTTGTAAACCATTCTAAATAAACACATAGGGGAAAAAAAATCAAGTTAAGTTTGTAAAAAGGAAAAAGTAAATATAGAGAGACTGACAAAATGTGGTAGTTAAAAAGAAATTGTGCTGTAATTAATTTAAGAAAACTTAAGCTAAATTATAAGAGGCCAATTATAATACACCCTGCATGGTAATAGTGATTTTATTGTCATGGCAAATAAAATTAACAATACTCACTTTAGATTTCTGAAAAAATACAGTAATACTTCTTCATATCTTATCTCAAAAAAATCATGATTAATTTGACTAAAATATGTCCTTTATGGGAAATCTCTTACTCACTGGGAAAAAAAATGGGCAAAATTATTTTGCTTTAAGTAACTTGTCTGCTCTACGTTATGCTGCACAAAAATATACGCGAGTGAGACAAAAACAAAGAACGACTGACAAGAGTATCTTTCTTTGCTGCCTTGTTTTGTTGACCACCACCAGACACCTCCTCCATCCCTCCCATCCTGTATGGAAGATCTGTCAAATCTCATTTGGCCTAAGTACATTAAGAAAAGTTAAGAATGAATGAAAACAACAGGGAATTATTTATTATTAACTGCTCCAAAATTGACTCTAATCTATTGTATTGAAAATAATGGTGGATTAAAGTTTTTAATAAAGATTCTAAATAAAAAGTTGTATTTTATGCTCCAACTTGGTGGAAAAAAAAGACTCAAAATGAATTGTAAAAAATAATAAAAATGTGAAACAAAACAAAATCACTGACAATTAAATTATAATAGGAATTAGAGACTAGCCATGGAATGGAACACAGATAAGTCAAAAGCCATATACGGTCACATAAGCTTTGTGACTAGAGCATCTTATGACCTCCTGTGCTGGCAAATTTAATTTGGAGGATAAGTGAATATATTAAAGCAAATTGAATAACATACTTAACATTTGGAGAGATGAAGAGCTAAAGAGTATATTTTCACTTTCATAATAAGTTTGGTATCTGATCAATTGGACAGTGATTCTGTTTATAAAGAAAGTTTTGTTTGGGAAATTTACTTAGATATAAAATTATTTTTTTAAATACATTTTAAAATTGCAAATTTCCTAAACACACAAGAATCCAGTCTCTCCTGAAACACTATGAACAACAATGAGAAAATTTACTATTTTATTTAAACGTTTCCTAATCACACCTTCCATTTTATATTTAAACCATTTTTGCCAAATCATGTCAGACATTTTGAGGAGAAAAGTATATAAAATAGGCAGAGCTTTCAAAAGTAATGAAAACTATATTCAGAGACCTTAAAAATATTTGAAAATATTTTATTAATTCTTGGAATGTCAATTACAACTAAAATGTATTTTCACCTGCAATGTGATTAGAACAGACACATAATAGAACATCAGCTTCTGAGGATAATGACCTAACGAATTAAAAATCTTAAAAAAAAATAAACAGCAAGAATTAAAACTTTAAGTCATCAGTGTTTTATCTCCTTAACAATATACATATAATTTCCCCCAAGATCTACTTAGAATGAAGCTCTGTTTCTAAGAAGAGAAGGAAGCGGCACATTTTATTGCTGGCCCATAAGCAGAGAAGAAGGCATAAAGCCACTAAGTTTATTGAAATGTGGAACACATTTTTCCCAACTTTCAAAAGCTATTCAACTTGAACTTCAGCTAAACAGAATGTAGAAAGTTTTTAAATATTATACTCCTAGTGAAGCCATTTAGCCTAGATTATTAAAGATGCTCTTTGGAATTGTAGTTTCCCAGGCAAATGATTTTTATTTAATAGTTTTGACTCATTGATCATTCACAACGGGTACTTACAGCCAGATACCTTATTACAAAAGAAGAGGACTTTTGTTTTGTTTTTCAGGGAAATGCACTAAAAAGGTAGTTGACCTCTGTCATACTCTCTATCTTCATGGTAATATTTTTTTGGTAATATTTGAAAGTGACTTTAAGCAACCAGACTCAACAAATTTTAAACAAGCCCATTCTTGACATTGTCGTGGGCCATATAACATAAACCTTGTTTTATCACCTATTTGGCAAAGCATGGGAAATTATCGGGCTTGGATCTAACCTTAGAAAATCATTAAGGATCACATCACATATTTGTTTAAGCTACAAAGCACCTAACAGTGCTGAATAGTTAGTAGGTATTTAATAAATATTTAAAGATTATTGAATTTGGATTCTCACAAACTATTTCCAGGATAGTTTAGAACTGCCAGCAAGAAAGACTATATGTGTGACCTGCTTATGCCTAATGATAGGTATATAAAAACAGTCTGTTGTGATCCTTACACTATATGCAAACAATAATAGAAATATAATTTGTGCCAGTAATAATATATTTTAAAATGGATGGAAATAAATGACAATATTTGATAAACTGATTGTGTGATAAGTAGGTTTATTAAAGCTAAAGATTTCTAATCAAATAGAATGGTTTGGGAAATAGTTACAATGTAACATAATCACTTTAACCTTACTTTCATTTGTAGTAATTGACAAAAATATAAAGAATTCAACAAATTATATACTGTGTCTTCAAACTATGACCACTACTATAAAAAAGGTGAAGTCTTAGTTGTTAATGATTTTTTTTGAAATTAGGAAAGGCTCTTGAACACGTTCAACATAAATAACTGAAAAACATTACTTTCATAATGGCCATAAAAATAACAATAAAATAACTAATATTTATTATAAGACCGTGTAGAATCATGGGAAGCCTTTCATTGGGGAAAGAAAGCCCCAAATGACAGTAAAAACTGTACAACTGTAAGAATTTTCTTTAATGCAGAAGAAAAAGAAGAACCTAAAATTAAAACTGTTATTAGAAGCAGTTGAAAGCAGGCAGGAACTGAAGCTGTGCCTTGCAGTCTTGGCTATTGTTATATTATTGCAGAGTCCCATAGGCAATCCTCACACGTACAGTACATCCTGGATCTTTTGATTCTTTTGTCCACCCTCCAACCTACACGGCCAGGAACCTTCAGCCAGGAAAGATTTATGGAGCCCCCACTAACGGGGTCAACCCTGTTTTATCACCAGAGGCCTTCTTCGTAAAAATAACATCCATCTACAGCTCTGTTGGGCTGATTCTCTTGGCACCCACATTTTGTGTTTATCTTAACAACCAGTGTACACTTAAAGCCCTGGTTGCAATGAACGCCGGCATCAATTCTATTGGGCACAGTAGCCTAGACTCCTGTGGTTTGTCAACCCGATGTCATCCAAGGTAATAAATAGGTCAGAGCGTGTGTCCACTTCGAAAGGTTGATAGGGTTTGCATTTTAAGATGAAGATTGTGAGTTTTAGGGAGAAGAATTTGCAATAAAGAAAGCAAACCTACTTCAGTATAATCATGAGTAAACGGCCCCAAGCACAATAGGGACAATTTAAAATATTACAAATAAATAAGCGGAAGAAAGTTCAAATATTTTTTAAAAGAAATTATTTTTAGAACTTATGCTACTCTATGCACATGGCACTCTGAATTTGAAAGATGTCTAATTTCAGGGTACTATCAATAAGTTATTTCAATGTTATCCTTGTTGTACTTTTAGAAGGCTTACCTAAGCTATTTTAAAATAGTAGATTTATATAAAAATAGACTCCTGAGTTGTAAACATCATATACTTTTGGATGGGAAAAACTTACTTTTAGCAATTTAGTATTTGGGATATTTTATGGATCAACTAAATTATTGTTTCTGAAATGTTGATAATTTATTTAAATCATTCATTTTACTTGCTGGTAGTATACATTTGTGAGATTTTACAAAATGTTTTGGGATTTCCTCTTGGAAAGGAATGTGCATAAAATCCAAAGAAATGCTCAATATTTTATTATAATTGCATAAAGTAGTTCTCTCAGAAAGATCGTTCTTAACAATCTTAATCCCCTGTGCTGTGATGAGAGAGGCTTTTCATGGGTATTTGGCCAAAGGTTTTTTTCTAGAGTTAATACTCCCACTCTTCTTCCTTACGTGTCTTGGGATTTTTAACATCCGCAACACAGACAGGAACTTGGTTTTATGCCTCAAGAAAAGAATGGATCTTTTTTCATATAATAATCTGCAGTGCAATTACCAATGAAAAAGTAATATTGTGCACCATAAACTGAACAATCTGCAAGGAACATTTTAGTAATAGACAATTCTAAACGCAGGGAGCATACGGAATTTAAATCAAGTAAAGAGGGAAATCAATACAAGAAAATAAAAAGGAATCCCACCATTTCTTATACAAAATAAATGTGGGGGAAAAGACAGAATACTGTTGTCTGCCCCAGACTTTGAGGTCATAAGAAACACGTTTTCAAAAAAAAAAGTCTTATAATTTTAAAATCAAAATTTATAAGATGCTTGAAGACAGTCAGTAATCACCTATACTGATGAAACTAGTTATCAATACTAGCTTAGCTCAAGAATCAATATTTTGGTAAGAATGTCACCTACCATCATGATTTCATGCCAAGTGGAGGCATAAAGGAGGATCCTGATGGTTCAGTGTCCATAAAACTGAGAACTCTAATCTGCTCAATCTTATAGTTAGGTAGGATTACATTTACTTACTGTTTCTTTCATTTATCAGTCCATTAATTAACAAAGATGTATCAAACAACTACTGTATGTCCAGGCCCTGGAATACACAGAGATGATGGAGAAAAAGTCCCTACCAACCAGAATCTCTTAGTATAGATGGGGAGACAAACATGTGAGCAAGTAATTATTTTTTAATGTCATGTATGTGAAATAGAAAAATAAACTAGAGAGGGTATTATAAGATAAGTGGTGCTAGGAACAGTCTCAATCCCACAGCAATCTTAACATTACTTGCTGAAATGGTCTCACTGATATTTATTCTGTTTGCTCTCCATTAGTTATGAGACTGAAAATAAATAAATTCACCCAAGTTTCTGCTATTAAACACTTAAATATAATACTTGTGTCATACCAAAAAATAAGCACTATATATAACGTTCGAAGGACTTGAACAATACTAACTCGTTTATTTCACTTCATCATACTAGTAACAAAAAATAAAGTACCATGTCTCGAGGCTACACTTTAACAGCACAACCTAGGATGACATCCCAGAGGCAAATGGATTCTCTTATGATCCATCTTAAAGACACGGCGTTCATTAGTTCATGCGAAAGTCACATTTCTGTTATTTGTGAGGACCAAAGAGCACACCACAGGGAATCTAGAAGATGGAGACAAAAGAAGACTTCTCTCGGGGCAGTTTTTTTATATTTGCAGTGATTAAACAATATGTATATCTTCGCAGGGGAACTAAGTAGCCATTTTCTGAATCTTAAAATCAGAGAGACTGAAGTCTATCATTTTTCAGCTGGTTGAGAGAAGGAGAGATATTGTCCTGGCTTCACACCAATTACTCTAGTTAGCCAAAGCTAGGAATATGTGCACTACTTCTAGAATAAATGATCTAGCCACTAAGACCTTGCACAGTGGCAACACCAACAGCGATGGCAGTATTAAAACATTCATATTTATGGAGCGTTTCCTGCATTCTGAAGTCCTTTCAGACAGAACATTTTATTTGATAAGATACTCATTCTAGGGTTGTAAATAGAGCAAGATGTGTTTTTCATTTGGGGAAACTGAATCTCTGTGAAGTGAAATGACTGGCTTAATACACAGCTAGAACCCGATTGTCAAAGTCTAGTCCTTTTTTACATTCTACTCCACCTCAGGGTTAGTACAACTCCTTTCTGGAGATAAGGCGGTGTTCTTCTGCTGAGCTACCAAGAGGGATAAATGCAACTTACTGCAGTTTGTAGCAGGTCCTTCTGAGACCCAATACAAATAATAATAATAATAAATAATAATAATTCACTCACTAGCAATGGAAATGTTCTGCTTTTCCACAAGGGTACACAAGTTCTGTGGAGCCAGAAATGGAATTGTCTAGAATTGCAGTTTCCAAATTGTTCCTTAGGTACCCCAGCCCCCTCACAGCTATACTTGACGTCTGTCTGATACCATACAAATTACTAACTCAAAGCGTTCATGGGTCCAACGTTACATTGCACCACATTACTTTCCAAGACATCCTGTCTTGGTGAAGTGGGGTTTTCATAAAACACAAGTACCATGCATTACGCAATACAGGAAAGGAAATGAGAGCATTGGTGTACAATCTGATTCCCAGATTTGAGAAACTGTGCAGTGCCCAATAGACACACATATCCCATTAGAAAGTAATTATGGTTTTTTAAGAATGAAATAAATGTTTGCAGTTTATACGTCATCTTTTCAAACAGCTACTAAGTTGTTAGGACATAAATACTTTCAAGTTGATTTCACCTAACTGCCTAATAAACAGGACGGTTGGCTATTTCTCTTAGCCTAGGGATGCTATGAAAAAGTAACTGAGACAGTAAGAGGATCATAAGCCAAGAACTCTGGGAACTTCTGTTCAGAAGTTCAGAATGACTCTCTAAATTTCTCAGTAAATGGCTTCTTCAGGTCCCTCTATTAAGGAAAAGGAATAACTTTGCAAAATGGAGAACATAGGAAATCTTAACCTTATTAAATTATTTTTGACTCTTTCACAAAGTGGTGGATATTGGACTTATGAAAAACTAATTTTTTTTTAACAAAAGTGGAATATGTTCACATAGTAAAAATTCAGATAATCCACATGCACTTCCATTAAAGAATACCCTTCCCTTTTGCTCCTGCATGCTCCCTGAATGGGTCTGACCACAAATATTTCTGACCTTCTTTATGTTCTTTCTTACTCAAAGTTTTTATATCATTAAACACTCTTAATCACCTTCTTTTGTTGTTATTATTTTACTAGACCATTAGCTCAATAAAGGGACGTTCCTTACCTAGTTCATCATTATTTTCCCAATGCTAGTAAAGTCCTTGGCACTTAGTAGGCATGCAATAAATACACATTGAATTCATAGAGAAATGAAGGAAGGAAGGAAGGGAGGGAGAGAGGGAGGGAGGAAGACTGCTTCCAAAACTCTGCCTTAATCCTGGTCCTTTTATATCTTTTTCCTCTGGTCCTACTTTGGTTTTGTTTTGGTTTGGTTTGGTTTTTTGCCAGACCTTTTGCCTCCTACAAATGAAATTTGCCATTTCTGACCTCATCACTTTCTTCTCTTGTTATGAGATATTCAGTATGTTTTTCAAGTGTTTGGTACTATAACCAATGCTGCAATAAACAATTTTCCAATTATTTCCTTAGGATAGATGCCTAAGAGTAAAAATTTTGTTTTAAGCTTCATTTAGAAACATCTTAAGGATCTAGAATTAGACATTGCCGAATTGCTCTAATAAAATTTTATATCAGAGCTTTATTTATTCTTGTTTTTAAAAAAACTTCAAGCTTAGTTAAAAATTTCAAACAAGGTACAAGAAAGATGCATATAATCATTACCCATACTGACCAATTTTTTTGCACTTGCCCCATTTATTATTCTCTGCCTTTCTCTCTCTCTCTCTTTTGTGTGCACACGCACACACATACACACACAGCAGATTGTTTTCTGACCATTTGTTAGTAACTTGGCGGCCTCATGTTTCTTTACCCCTAAATCTTTTCATGTGTATTTCCTAAGGACCAGTATATTTACTTACCTAATCCCTGTACAAAGATCAAAACTGGGACATGGTTTTACAGATATTTATTTGTAATGCATGTTTATTTCCTCCTCAACACTAAATTAAGGCTCTCAAGTTCAATGTGTGAATCCCACAGCACTGTATACCTTCAGAATCTGGCAGAGTATATTTACTCATAGCGGGGACTAAGTAAATCCGTCCTGACTACTTTCTTAAGACAAAGAGAAAGGGCCTTTCACAAGGCACTGCTCTACCAGGTTTTGATTTGAAAACAGAGGCTCATCAAAATTAAAACATAAGGGGTTCAGGATATTTGAGCATAGTTATTCACAGGCTGAAGCATATGTGAAAACTGAATTTAGTACCAGATCGAGCACATTATGGTTGAGTATATTCATGCTACAATTAAAATAATTACTTCATTTAAAAATTAATGCACTCTAAATATGTTTAATGACTGAAATTAAAATGTGCAATTATAGTATAAATACATGAAATGATGTTGTAGTGTGTTTATACTAATTACCATGCGTCAGCTGAAACAGCTGTAGTGAACACTTAGGTAAGGGTCCAGTGAAGTTGTTCACAGTCCATCTAGAAAAGGTACTTATAGACCAAGCTCCACATGGGAGAAGCACGTTCACCGTGGTTGGAGGTTTGAGCAGAGAAAATGTTGCTTTTTTCCTCAGTAGTCTTGATAATTATGCAAGTAAGAAGCTAGTTTACAGAAAGTGCTAAATGCATAAATATCCTCAAGTATTATGGAAAAGTTCTTGAATCAAGAGCTCCATTATATAGGAGCTTAGAAATACAGTCACAACCTACCAGACTAAATACAGTGTCCTGAAGAAACTGTAATACTGATACGCAGTCACCGCCCTCTTGTGACTCTATTGACCAATCTTTATAAATTGGATAAACAGGCAGCTGTCAGTAATTATAAATAAATTCTAAATAATTTTGCCTCACTTTTGATGCCTCTAGGACCTAAGAAATTTTAGCATGGCAGTATAACCAAAAGTATGAGTTTTTTATTTGTTTAGTTTAGTAAACAAAACTTTGGCAAATACAACTCTCATAAGCAAAAATAACCATTGATGCATTGATACCTTTGCTAGTACACACTTGATTTACAGCATTTTGCCTCGTGCTTCAAATATTTAAGATTCTGGCACCTTAAATTCCAGGATTCAGAAGCCTCTGGTTGCTCCTCTAAATAGTAAAACTCCCCCTCTTCTCAAGCTAACTTGAGTGCCCCGTAGGATTTGGCATCCTTCCAAACACTGCCCCTTCCCCTTCATGTTTATGCTCCAAAGTATTTCAGAGATAATTTGGTCCATATGTTTCTGATTCATTTACCCTTATGTCATCAGAATATTGTTTGCTTAGAATTACTTGATGCCCAAGTAGTCTTACCAAATTAGTTCATACATCATTTCTCTTTAAAAATAGAAGGAGAGATTTTGTAAGCCTTACACAGTAACTAAAGGGGAAAAGTGGTTTTGATTTTAAATTCCTATAGTCCAGAGCTTCCCATAGCTCTATTTTTAAGCACGTCTACTGTCTTAGACTGCTCGGGCTGCTATAACAAAATACCAGAGACTGAGCGTCTTGAAAAATAGATTTTTATTTCTCACAGATCTAGAGGCTGGGAAGTCCAAGGTCAAAGTGCTGGCAGATTTGGTTCTTGGTGAGAGCACTCTTCCTGGTGGGTAGACAGCTGCCTTCTCAGGGTGTGCTCACATGGCCTTTCCTGGGTGCAAGCACATGGATCTCTTCCTCTTTATATAGGCTGCAATCCCATAATAAAGTTCCTACCCTCATGACCTAAAATAAACCTGATTATCTTCCAAAGGCTCCACCTCCAAATATGAGCACAAAGGGCTTAGAGCTTCAACATATGAATTTTGAGAGAATACTAACATTCAGTTTATAATACCTATAAAACACTAAAAGCATATTAAAGAAGCAATATCATTCAATATTGTCTCACACAGCCTGGGTGACATGCAAATATCATCACACCTATCCTTAAGGTGAATGGAAAGACTTCAGCTCCCATGGGAGCAGACTACCATCTTCAGAGGGTAACAACACAGGCAGTGAGTAACAAATTACTACATTTCAGATAGAGATTCTCTTTGACACAAAGGGAAAGGATGCTTACTGTCTATTATAAAAGGGCTGGGTTCCCTAAAATCAAAGTCTCTCTCTTGCAGTGTAACTCACTCTGTGTTCTGATGTCACCTGACACTTTTTCCCTGGCTTGTAGGAATCCGGGCTGGAGGAACCAGTGGAAATGTTAATACCTCACCTACTGCAATTGCTGTGAGATGATTGGACAAATGGGTAGATCTGTGATAAAGCAAATATAACAAAAAGGCAATTGTAGGATCTAGGTAGTGGACAGTTATATGGGTGTTCACCAGCAATTCTTTCAACTTTTCTAGGTGATTGAAATATGCATAATAAATTACTGCTTAAATATATGTTTTCAAAGTCCTACTTCAAAATTAGTAGTAGTTTAGGAATTTAATGAAATTAGCAAGGCCCATTTGAGTTACTTCAGCCCTTGTGCAGTATTCATTTATTCACAGTCATTCACTATTTTATTAATTATTGATCATGTTCCCAGTTACCCCAAACCTCAGTGGTACTTCACAGGCCTGCTGTCCCTCACAATGCCCCTAGCCTTGAACCTATTTCTCTACTCTCAAAACTTATCTACACTGTATTCCATTCTTGCCCAGCTCTCTGCTAGCTGTAATATCTGACAGAGATCTGACAACAAGCAACTAAGGTGTGCTTGAGAGGAAAGAGCAATGAACTCTAAGTCAGAGAACTGGAATCCTCACCCTAGCTGTCCCATTTATTTGTGCAAATAGCCTTTGTTTGTTGAGCACTGAGGTGTTTATTAAAATCACTTAAACACATTTAATCTTCACAACAACCCTACTGTTCCTATTTTTCAGATGAGAAAGGGTGAGCCAGAGAAGTAAAATATTTTGCTCAGGAATCCATCATGTAGCCAAGATTTGGAACTGACCTGTCATGCTCCAAAGCTGCAGACTGTAACCACTTGTTTGTATGGTCTCCCAAGAAACATTACCTCTTTGAGTTTTTGTTTCTACAATAAAACCATCTTACTTCACATGGATTTGTTTTTTAGCATCAAATAAAAAACATAGTCGAGAAAGTGTTTTAAATTGTAAAGAACTCTATAAATACATGTATAAATATTAGCAAGGAGTAAAGAACCTCTTAGATGGCTTTGACAAGTGAAATGAGGTGTCACATCTCATAAAGGAAAGCTGTAAAAGAATATCTCCTTATTTAACCATTAGACATCCATTCCTTTGATATTTACAAATAGTGAGAGTGCATACACATTCAGTGGAATTAACTCTAAAGCTCAACTCTGAACACGATTATTAGATTCTTTTTAAAACCATGTCTTGATGAGGGAAAGAAAGTGTGAAGAGACAGGAGGACACTTATAGAAACACAGAGAAGCCAGGTGAACTGCAATAAAAGCATCTTTTGCTGCATTGATATTAACACTGCCTGGCACTCACCTGTTTTGTGAATCCCAATACAGTCTATTTCCACTCATAGGGCAATTGCAATTTAACAGAGGGACATAAAGATTATACTTCCTTGACTCAGTGGTTCCCAAACTGAAAGCCTATAAATATCAACAATAAAAAAATTATTAAGTTTTGTGTTTGTCTCTAGGAGATTCTTAGAGTAGGTTAGTGGGACTTGAGAACTTGAGTGTTTAGAAACCTTACTGAGAGATTTTGATAAACAGCTTATTTAGAGACCAATGCCTTAATTAAAAGAAATGTTTGGAACTATACATTTGCGGGGCACCATTCCATGCTTGATGGCAGAAATGTTCGGCAGCAAGAAGGCTCTTCAAATTATACTATGTAGGCTGCCCCTTCCACACACTTCGTCTATGTGGAAAGTTAGGTCGTTTCCCCTCAGTGAATTAGATGACATTGATTAAACATAATTTGTCCCCAGACTTACAGAGACTATTAATGTGGTTGTCTGAATGTTAAGTATATCTACTATTACAGAAGAACAAAACAATACAAGCTGTCCAAAAAGATAGAATTAAGAAAAAAGTAGTTGAGATTTCTTGGCACTCAAAAAATAAGTGGATATAACTCCTTGCAAAAGTTTTTCCTGTGGAAAAATGTGATAGTGATAATTTACTTTGTATATTAACAAAAAAGGGGAGCTTAAAGGGATGATTTAATGGTTTTGAGAGTGACTCCAATTTTTGCATCAGGAAACTGAAGATTGCCTTTTTTAGGAGACATTATTCTTATTTATATTGTTTAAGTCACTTGTATACGTAGAGGAAGCAAAGAATGACTTTTCCATGCCTATGTTTCTGCAGTTTGTTACAGATGAAAAATAGTTTAATTTTGTGTGCTCAGAATAAAAGAGGTTAGAAGGTTACAAATCATGTTTGTATAAGGTATTACAGCATCTCTCTAGTCAATTGGAAAATTAAACTTACTGATGCAGTGACCAAATCAAAACAATGTGCTTATTTTTTTCTGTAGAAAATCTCCAGCCCAAATAGCAATTTGGCTTCCTATTCCTTCACTTACAAAATACGTTTTGATTTACCACAAGTGTCTAATTTAATCAGAGGTACAAAGATGTAAAGGGTGTCTGGTTCTTGTTTCGTTGTGATTTTAGAATATAAATGAGAAACAGTGAGAAATGCACTTTCTGAAGACATCTATTGTATATTTTCCCAGCAGTGTTTATAAATTGCAAACTCTTTTGCAGCAGTTTCTAAAATGTAAGAACATTTTATCTGATACCTAAATATGAAAAAAATCTCTGATATATAAGTCATGTCATCCTCAAAGAACATTTGCACTTGCATGAGTCTTGAGTGGTTAGAGAAGAAAATATGAAGATTCATAGACGCACAAGTATTCTCCTATCCTTGTTCTTAAAATGAGTAACACTTAAAGTTTTAAATCAGGGTTCTCAGTTCTTTTCAGAGAAGACCATTATTAAGTGACCACCAGGAAGTGATAAATAAATACTTCAGTGCAGCACCTATGGACCCTTCATCCTCTCTGGTGGTAAGTTTGAGAACAATGCTGATGATGCTTTCATTCCATTGCAGCCATCTATCTAATAAAATGTTTACCCCAGGCTCTCCCTTCATGTGTGCCTTCTGCCTTGCACAGAACTGAACACAGCTTTGAAGAAAATGCTTGCCTCGGAAAGGGTTTATTGGGAGATACATGTGCATGAAAACTCATAATATACGTGAACATTTATTCTACCAACCACAGGTGCTCCAAATGCATTTCTATGCCATTAAAATTGCTCTGAGATACTATTTTCACCTATCAGATTGGCCCATATTTAGAAGTTGGACAATACACTCATTTTGGAGAGGAGGTGAAGAAACTGGTGCTCTATTCAAGGCTGATGTGTATACAAAATGGATCAATGCCACTGGAAGGGAATTTTACAATAACTTGATAGTTATTGCGTATTCATTTTCCCTTTGTGGTCTCCTTTAAAAAACCTATGTTAGATATACACTGCCAAGAAATAATAAAGAATATATAGACAAGGCTATTTACTGCTGCCAAAGACTGAGATAATCCAAATAACCAACAACACCGAACGGCCTGGATAAACTATGATACATCCCCACAATGTACTATGCAACTGTAATCAAACAAGGCAGATCTCTTTAAGCTTTTTCAAAATGATCTCCAAATATATTAAGTGAAAAAAGCAATGTACAAAGTGATACTTAACCATAATCAAGTAATTTTTGTGAAGGAGAGAATATAATTATATATACACATATATATATACACACACAAATATTTTTTTTTCTAAAAAGAAGCATTTGAATTTTGAAATAAGAATTCGTAAAAAAAATGTTTAGGCAGATGGGAAAGGACAGAACTCGGTGTATGTACATGTGTGTTATATTAAAGAGAATTCTTTCTGAATGTGTGTTGACATACTTTTGACGTTGGATGCAAATATTTTATCTAATTAAGAAACAAGATTAAAATTTTAAAAAGCAAAGTTTAGAAATTGAAAAAATTAACAAGTGGGATTAACTGAATACCCAGTTAATGGAACATCAACGTAACTTTATTTCTAGTGATTTTAAACAGAATATTTTGAGTGTTTATCCTTAGTGAGATATATCCAAATGACAAAAAGAGCCACAAAGTAGTCTAAAACTGCATTAAGGGGCCTTGTTTTTAAAGAGAGTAGGATACAGTAGATAAGTAATTACATTAATTTTATTAGGAAGCAAAATTTTCATTTTAAGTGAAAAAGATTTTAAAAATCCAAGAAGAAAAACCCTACAATATTTATTTTTATTTGCAAGTATCAGTATAAATTCATATGTTCTTGTGTTACTTTTTATTTTGATATTACACCAAACTTACAGAAAAGTTTCAAGTGTAGTCCAAAGAAACCCCACAAACTCTTTCTAATTTCCCATATTTCTTTTTTTAAAGAAAGAAAAGTATCTCATACTTCTGTCCACTAAAATGGCCTATAAGCAGTGACAATCTCCTAGAAATGAACATCGTAGCACCTGGACTGTAACCCCTGTATACTATCTACCTTAAATGAAATCAGAATTTTTTGGAAAAAAAACGAACTCCAGATTTGGGTCAGAAAATGTACACTATCAAGCTAGGTCAGCTTATCTTGCCTGAAAGCAAAAAGTTTATCAAGGACCATTAAGGTCATATCAAAAGGTCACAGAGGTACTCCAGTATGAAAACAAGTGATGACTCTCAAGGATTTAAAACAGCAAATACATTTTAGAAAGCTCATAAAGCCAGGATTTTATTACAATATTCCAAAAGAAAGGTACACTCATGGATCATCTTTGCTAGGACATGAATTCATGAATCTGAAAATTAACAGGAACAAAACAAGCATTTACCCTGCCTTTCCTGAACTAAATAGTTGGTTAACTAGTTAACCATATATAAATATATAGTAAGGGGAAACTTTTCTTTGTAATTGTTCAATGCAGGAGAAATAATACACTTAGAAAATTGCCATTTGACAAGTCCTGATGAGATCATTAATTAAGAAAGTTCTGAAACTGGGTGTTAGAGTTCCTAGATTGAGAGCTGATGTGGACCTTCAAAATGGATGGATTAACCTGGCACTGGACATGATATGTTAACATAGGTGTATATAGCATCACCTTGGAAGTATCTTTGTCCTTCCCACCTTCCAGCAAAATTCAGCTTAAACCTAATCAATTCTCTAGCTCTAATTATGGCTTTCATGAAATATTAGGGTGAAGGAAATTAAAGGTTAAATGGTATTGAGAGAATTAAATATGTGAAGGTCTTGGAAAAGAGGATGACACATACTTTTTCAACAGAAAAAGGGTAGATTGTTACAGAGATCTTAAAGACTATAAAACATTTGATGTAAATACACCATTTGACCTTACTTAGATTCTAATTTTAACAATCAATTGTTAAAAACAAACACAAACTGTTCATTAGATGCTATTAAGGAACTATGATAAATTGTGTCATGTGGCAATAGCATTGTTATTATTTCAAACAAAAGTGTGTTACAGTTGTGAACTAAAATATTCATAGGTGAAATATAATGTTTTGCTTGTTTTATAATATTTCAGGCAAAAACGTGTGCTTGTGATGGATGAAATAAGAATGGCTGAATGTTGATAATTCTGAAACTGGATAATGAGTACCTTGATGTTTATTGTTGTATTCTTTCCACTTTGGCATATATTTGAAATTTCCATAAAAATTAAAAGAGTAATAATAAAGTATGTGACTAAATGACTCAATCACTTTAATGACTGGGTTTGGGTCAAATCAAATTAGTACACAAGAACTGCATTATTGCATCCTACAGAGAAAGGAGTGAGATGAAATGAGGGAGAACGCAACGAAAAGAGCGTAAGTGATAGATCTGTGGTGATAGTGGGGAAAGGGTATCAGCAGCATACGAGTTTTTAAAATCAAGAGTAGACTCAGGACAGTAATTATAAGTTTAATAGGAAGGTGAGTGTACTTGAACAAAAAAAGTAGAAAGCATAAAAGAAGAACGACAGGAAATCGCTGTGAAAAGTAGAATCCATTAAAATATTATAATCCAAGAGTAAATAATCCCAAGGGAATATATCAAAATGAACTGCAGAAGAACCTAACTGATTTCAAGGGCCTTTTCCATTAAGGTGGCTAAATTAATTCTATATTTAGCTAATATTGCAATTTCATTGTGCCTTTAAAATAAATTTTACCAAAACTACTCAGCAAGTATAAATAAAAAGAACAGCTCGGAGGCAGTAAGGTTTCTCCAGTATTGAAGTTCACAAACCTAAGCACAAATCTCATATTTTAGACAACAGATTAATCCACTTATCCTCTCTGGGCATGCATTTTTTTCACCTTCCAAATGAGGGTTTTAAGTCAAATATCTTAGAATACCATTTGTTCTAGAATTGACATTCTGTAATTTGATGACTCAAATTTTTTTTTTCTTATCTCTCCAAAATTCCCTGATTTTTCACACCTTTTCAGATTAGAGGAGATAAACTGCCTTCAGCCCTGCCCCTCCTCCCTCATTTCTAAACATTCCTTCACTACCCACCACTGCCCACCCCCCTATCCACACACATTCTGGTAGCATGGGTGAGTGCCAGAGAGAGGATGCTGGGAAGTAATTTATAATCATATATACTGCTGCTGTCACCTCGGAGAGGGAGACAATTTATAATAAACAATGGACCTCTTAAAATTATCAAAGCAGTGGTCCTCAGCTCACAGGGTCAGTTCTCCAGAGGGTCACTGATGGTTGCAAGGGTCTGGCTAATATTTGCATCCTGTGTTGCCTCCTCATAAAGTTCCCTCTCATCTCTTCTCCTGGATTCTGTAAGGGCCACCCTAGGAAATGCCTGGGCAAATTATTCTAAGGAATAAACGATGAACTGCAGAAAGGAAGACTTCAGTTTGGCAACTAAGATGAAAAATAATGTTTTAGGTAAGTATATTTTAGGTAGGTAGAAGCAAAAATATGGAAAGTAAATGAGGCAAATCTATTTAGAGAAACAGAAAATTCCTTTCTTATTTCATTTAGTCTTGAATGGGCAGGACAGTGTTAAGTGTGATAGAAAAAGGAACACTGAATTTGATGCCTGAAGATCTGTGTTCAGATGGGAACTCCATCATGTATTCTATTTCTGACTCTGTGCTAGGAACAGAGGTTTAATTTAGGCACACAAAATGATAACAATAATAACTTCCCTCACACACCTTCCTTTATCTGTCCACACCACTGCCCTAAGCCACCATCATCATGGTGTTATTTTTGGATTTGAGGCACTGATTCAGAAAAGGACAAATCAGAGCCAAAGTGTCCACAACTTCTAAATTATTCATTTATTCTCTCAATTTATTTATTCATTCCTTTCTCGGAGGCAGTTTGGAAGGCCTGTCTCTTAATCTAGGATAGAGATCATCATCAAACCAATTGTCAGTGCTAAACACCTATTGAGTCACTTACTGCTCACAACCACCTGGATAAGGAGGTTTTATTATCATAACTTTACAGACGAAAAAAGTAGGATAAAAGAAGTTAAATTATCCTTGACCATCCAATTGTTAAATGACAGAGCAGGGAGTTGGGGCCAATTTTGCTTATTCTATCTAGTATTTATTGATTTAACAATTAATATATTTTTCAAGAATATCACTCAAATATTGCATTTAAATACCATTGAAAGACTTAAAATTACAATAGAAACCTTTTGTACAACATGAATCAAGGCATGCAATAAATGTAAACATTGATTAGTATTCTCTAACTGACAATATCACGAACATTTCTCTAAAGTCAATGATAGGAAGTAAATCATATTTCTTGCCTCCCCATTTCAAATAACTAATAAAAACTATATTACATTTTTGTAATAAGTAAAATAAGCTTTTATTTTTCAGATTACATAAGGAGATGTCTCTGTGTAGTTTTAAAAATCATTCTTTCTTTATTCAATTCTCCCCAAAGCAATCCTAGAGGCACCCCAACCAATTTATCTAAAAGCCCTCTAATTCTTCCAGAAGAAATGTAGGCATGTATCTTAATACCAGCAGAGGGAGTGGAGATCTAAGAAGGAGACATTTTTGGATGGAATATAAGGAAACATTTTAAAAGGAAATAATGATTTTCTTTTCCAGCACATCAACTGCAAAAATCATGATTTTAATGCATAAATTCTAACATAAACATCTTATCTTCTCTTTCCATCTTCAGTTGAATGCATCAAAATTTATATCTAGAAAGTTTATAATGATAAATGTGAGGGGAAAAAATTAGTATCACTACTTTCCAAAGAACATTTGATATGTTCCAACCCTGGGCTTCTCTGATGGTTTCTACAGCGCCACGTGTTAAGAAGGAAGGCTTTAATCTGTAAAGATGAATTTCAACTTCAAAACCCCCCCTGGTTTTAATGGGAGTTACACAGCTAACATGTCACAGCAGACTCTGGAAAGGTACCCCTGAGTGTCCAATTAGTTTAAGTGCTTTTCCTATTCACTGTCGCTCAACTGATCACAGTGGATTTATTTGGCAATAACATTCCTCTGACATGAACTTCCGGAGGAATTGCTCCATAATTCAACCCTAGTTAATGCTGCCTTAAAAATTAAGTGTTTCCGTAAGTTTTAAATAGATAACAGTACTTTCTAACAACTACATTCTTGGATACAAGTTTATTACTTAGACAGGATTTTTAAAAATCTGGTAAGACAGGTTTTTCCTTTTCTAGCTAAAATTAAAAAAAAAAAAAAAAAAGGTTAAGAGAAAACATCCAGTCACAGGTCCCGGAAAAAAGTCCCCAACCAGGAATTATTTTCTAATATTGCCTCAGAAAAATGTAAAACACTCAGTTCAATATTCATCTCTTTTTTAAAGAAAAAAAGATTATTGTTTTTAGTATTATTAGTAAGCATTTCTCCTTCTTCTCTAATGTGTTTTTCTAGGATTATTATGTGCTCCAAGTTCTCAAGTTTATAATGTCAATGCTAATTTCATGATAATTATAAGAGGTATTAATCCAGTTCCCCAAGTATGCTCTCCAGTGGGCAGAGACCTATAGCTCTGGGTTTATCCATGCTTCACATCAAATCCCCTACTGCTAAGCTGCTACCTATTTTTTTGTAACAATGGAAATACAGATGAATGGAATCTTTTCATTCTACTTAAAATAAGAGAGATAGTGTCTATTAAAAATAACAGGAGAAAATGCTGTTTGCTTTTCTTTTTGTTCTTCTCAAGGTCATCAGGATTTATGAGCAGTATAGATGATGGACCATACAATCAAGCTAGAGTGAGGCACAGACCTGGTAATCATAGAAGATAATATAAAGCTAACATGCATCTGTCTGGTTGAAAGACAGTCAATAATTTAGCAGAATTTACAGATATCTGTGCTAACTCAAGTCTACAGCTAAAACTACTTTCTGCCACTTTAACCAAGTAGGCAGATGTTAATTCCATATAATCCAAATGAAACGAAGGACTATGTCACTCTTCTTTCCAATTAGTTTCTTATGTTACTAAAATAAACAAAAACAGGCATTGAGCATCTACTTGTTTTACAGAGTTGCAAGAGGTCTTGAATTTTTATTCCTGGAGACAAAGAGGAGTTGATATGAGCATAATAAATACAACTACTTCTATAAAAATCAACTGATATTAAATCTCCATGCAGTTGAAACTTTAAAATATTCTGGATAAGTCCCATCTCTACGATTTTTGGAAATATTTTTCTTGTTTACATTTTAATAACAGAGAGAGTCTAAGAAGTTCAAATATACTCTTTATTTCTGTTTTTAAAGAAGAAAAGTAAAACAAAAATGACTATCAGATGAGTAGTCTGATGACTTTAAGACTTAATAGCTTCAGCATGATACAAAATTCAGTATTTTAAAATGAAGTGTCCACCTACATACTTGGCAAGTTGCCAAAGTCTAAACTACCACAATGGCAAATTTAGAGAGGGTCAGGAAAATACAATTTTAATCTTATAAAGATCAAAGCTACCTAGAAGGAATATTCATTTTCATTTGAACTATGATTTGTCTGATTTTAATTAAATTCAAAAGTAAAATCAAATTACTAAATTTACTTGGAAAGACACTTTGAGCTCAGTAATTTGAATTTTTCTCCAAGCCTCTAAAGATGAACCAAGTTTCAGTAATTGAGCATTTACTATATGCCAGGAATTGCACATAAATGATATAAAGGTAGGTACTGTTACTTTCTTTTTATAAATGAGGAAACTGAGACATAAAGAGGTTAAGAAATTTGCCCAAGTTGCAAAAATTCTAAGTGATAGAGCTGAGATTCAAACACCAGGCATCAGATTCCAGAGTCTGTGCTTGGAACCTGTGCTACACTTGCCTTCTATGATACCATTTTATGACCCTGCTGTCCTCTGTGGCCATTTGTCTTTATTCCAGGCATCTGCATTACTCCCTGAGCATTGACAGATAACTACAATGTAGTAGTTATCTATCAAGAGTATTCGTGTGGGAAAAAGAGACACAATTCCTTTAACAAATAAATTACAAGGGGGGAAAAAAAGGAGAGAGAAGTGGAATTTATAATTAAAAGAGATTTAACCAATAAAGCAACCATTGCAATGTAAGGACTTTATTGCTATCCTTATGAAAAAACTAAGCTCAAAAATGTTATGATATTCATGAGACAATGAGAAATTGGAACATTGAATGGATAGCACATGATATGAAGCAATTCTTTTTAACCATTTTTACATGTGACATTGGTCAGGTAAATATATAAAAGAAGGGAAAATGGCTTATTCTTTAGATATTAAACTAAATCATTAACAGATCAAATGAATGCACTGATACAATGCCTAAGTCTTACTCCAACACTAATTTGGATGGATATGGGTGTGAAAGCAGTAGGACTGTCATGGGGTGATGTCTGTTGGGTGGATGATGAGTGTTAGGTACCTATTTTTGTCTGTGTTAAAAATTCACCATAATAAAAATTTAAATGGGAATGAAATAGAGGCTTTTTCAAACAAACAAAAGTTGGGAGAATTCATTACCTACAGGTCTGTGTTAAACTAAAAATAGAACTACCATACCGCCCAGCAATCCCACTGCTGGGCATGTACCCTGAGAAAACCATAATTCAAAAAGAGTCATGCACCACAATGTTCACTGCAGTTCTATTTACAATAGCCAGGACATGGAAGCAACCTAAGTGTCCATCAACAGATGAATGGATAAAGAAGATGTGGCACATATATACAATGGAATATTACTCAGCCATAAAAAGAAACAAAATTGAGTTATCTGTGGTGAGGTGGATGGACCTAGAGACTGTCATACTAACTGAAGTAAGTCAGAAAGAG
>NC_041218.1:70409606-70420671 GCF_002837175.3 Physeter macrocephalus
AGGGAGGGTGGGAGGGAGACGCAAGAGGGAGGAGATATGGTGATATATGTATATGTATAGCTGATTCACTTTGTTATAAAGCAGAAACTAACTCACCATTGTAAAGCAATTATACTCCAATAAAGATGTTAAAAAGAAAAAAAAGAATATGGTAACAAGACTGAACTCAACCGACTCCACAAGGGAAGAGATACAATTGCCAAGGAGAGCCCACCAACAAGAATGCCAACACAAGACATGGTCTGTGCACATCAAGCCCAACAACAGATTCTTTTCCCTTTTCACCCCTCACCCATACTAACCTTGACTGAGTGTAGAAAAGTGTGTTTTTATAATGAGAGCAAATAAAATTTAGCCATATTTTTGGCATATTTCTATTTTTTTATGTCATGTAAATAATAATGTGTGAAAATTTAATGTAGAGATATATCTTAATACATTCCCTTCAGGTAAATGTAATTAGATCTAGAAAATACCTTCTAGATAATTTAGCTTCTTTTGAGAACATGGATGAATAACAAAAAGAAACCATCAATCATGATAAAAATTAACAGAATAACCTTGTTTCTATGGGAGCTTCAGAAGCTCTGCTTGTAACCACTTCTTAGAATTGGGTAGCCCTTAACAGTCTGACACAAATCACCTCAAATGAGTCCTATAATAATCTAATCAAAAGGGGAGAGTTTTATTATTTCTAATTTTTCGTTAAGGGAAGGGAGGTTTTGAAACAATAAGTAGCTTATTTAAGGGCAAATAGATACTACTGATTAAGAAAAGAAAACAGACAAAATAATTTAAATAAATTAAATAGAACTTATTTTGATGCAGCGTGCATCATTCATCTAAACGTTGCACACAGAATCACACATTTAATGTTTTTTGAATTTACCAATCTCTTGTATTGTCTTTAAAAATAACTTCAGCAAATAACATTGATTTATCTCATTATAATTCACTTAGGATGAAATTTGATATTTCTTTTTCAACTGAGAAATATATAAATGAGAGTTTTGCCTACACATTTAATAAAATTGATTATTTGGGGTCAGTAATTTATAGGTCAGTGTCTTCAGACAATATTTTCTAAGGCTTTTTCCATTTCAATAACATTTTCATTTATTTAGAAAATTTTTGAAGTAATGTTAGGATTAGCTCCAGGAACTATGAAGTTTTAGAGAAATGGTCCTCTTCAACGTACATAAGACTTCACTCTATTCTTTTTTATATACTTTCTTCCACGGTTTTCACCCCCTTTTTTTTTCTCTAGGCTACATTCTTTATAGTTTCTTTTGCTCTACTACTGAAAAATATTCTCTTCTGCTTCATACATTCTGTTACCAAATCTGAGTACACAGTTTTCAATTTCAAATTTGTATTTTTCATTTCTAGAAATTCTATTTATTTTTGCAAATTTGCAATGCCACTTAAAATTGTTTTCCTAATATGTCTATTTATTTGCAAGGTTTAAAAAATGTCTTTAAACATAATAAATGTACTTGCTAAAATCTGCATCTGATACTATTGGTGTCTGAAATCTCTGCAGGTGAGTTCCATTTGTCTGTTGTTTTTGCTGTTTGTCAAATATAATTGCTTGTTTCCTTGTGTGCCTGATTTTCTATGATATGTGCTGGTCACTGCTATTGAAAAGTTGAAAAAATAATTGAGGCATAGATAAGCATCACTATTTTTCCAGAGGCATTTGCTTTAGTTGGCAGGTAGCTTTAAAGCTAAAGTGGAGCACCACTTTAAACTACATTCTTGGCCTGAAATGTCTTGTATAAACCTGGCAGTGCACATTTTGACTATAATTATGTTGGGCTGGTGTTTGATTTACAAACTCTTAGGGATCAGTTTTGTTTTTATCTTTCTTTATTTCCTTTATTTTCCCAGCAACCAGACAATTTCTCCAGCACTCTAGTGGGAGTGTAAGTGAATGGGTGGGTTTATGTCTGTTCGACCCTTACGTCTTGAGGACTCAGCTTAATTGATAGAGTCCCCATCTTTGGGGTCTCTACCCCCTTGTTCCCAAAGACAACAAAAATCACCATCCATTTTAATAGCTGTTTCTTCAGGAAAAGAAAACTAACAGAAGCCCACACAATAAAAGTGGACTGGAGTGCTACCTTAATTTTGGTGTCCTTGCTGTCTTCAGTATGTGACCTGGTGATTCCTCACTATTTGGACATGTCTCTGAAGCTGTTAAGACAGTTTTTATATTTCATCCAGCAGTTTTAGTTACCCTCAGAGAGGAAGTTAGTCCCAGCAACCTGGCCTACTATTCCTAAATGAGGAATCTCTTAGCACTACTTGATACAGTTCATCATGACCTTCTCCTTGATATACATACTTTCTTCGATTTCTTCTGTGACTTTTATGCTGCCTTCCCAGTCTAATTTGCTGGCTCCCCCTTGCGTGCCAAACACAAATAATGGAACATCACAGGGCTCAGCTTTTGGAGCATCTTCCCTTTTTAGATTTACTCCTTTGGACCTCAATCTCTCCCATAGTTTTAAATACCATCAGTATGTTAACAATGTGCTCATTTATATTTCCAGCCTGGACCTCCTCCCTGAACACCAGTCTTACATAAAACTTCCTCCTTGACATTTCCACTTGAGAGTCTAACAGATACCCCAATTTCAACATGTCCAAAATGGAACTCATAAATTCCTGGCTCACTAAACCTACTTACCCCGCTTCTCTTGAAGCAATTCAAGACTAAAAGATGTAAGGGAAGGTATTATTTTAATTTTTTAAAAAGATAAAGTGTAAATGCAAAGTAGTACAATGACTAGTACTCATCTAGAATATTAATTCAGAAGGCATTTATAAACATGTAGAATATACCAATTGGTAATTGATGGTGAATTTTCCAAGATGAGTAAGACAAGATTCCTGCTCTGATCTTCTCACATTCCATTCCCAGAAAGTGATGGAATGTAGGTTTCATACTTAGAAGTAGTTGTTTAGAGCACTCTGCTAAAAAAGATTCTGAGACTGTATGGCATCAGTGAGACAAAGCACTACAGTCAATTAGCACTATCTTTTACAGTCTGGAATTCTGGAATTCATGAAATAGTCATCACATACTTACCATATAGTAATTATAAGAAGTATCATGGATAAGGTATGTACTGTGTGCCAGCCATCAAACACATAATTATTTCATTTAGCCTCAAAGCACTTTGAGAGGTGTATAATATTAATGCCCATTTTACAAAAAAATAAATTGAGACTCAGAAAAATTGAGTAATTTGTACCAGGTCACAGTAATTAATAGATGATGGAGTCAGAATTTGAAATCATGTCAATCTGACTTTAAAACCTCTCCTCTTCATATGAAAAGATGATCAGCGTTGCTAATTATTAGAGAAATGCGAATCAAGACTACGATGAGGTATCATCTCACACCAGTCAGACTGGCCATCATGAAAAAGTCTACAAATAATAAATGCTGGAGGGGATGTGGAGAAAAGGGAACCCTCCTACACTGTTGGTGGGAATGTAAATTGGTGCAGCCACTATGGAGAACAGTATGGAGGTTCCTTAACTAAAACAGAGCTATCATATGATCCAGCAATCCCACTCCTGGGCATATATCTGGAGAGAACTCTAATTCGAAGAGATACACGCACTCCCATGCTCATAGCAACACTATTTACAATAGCCAAGACATGGAAGCAACCTAAATGTCCATTGACAGATGAATGGATAAAAAAGATGTGGTATCTTGATACAATGGAATATTACTCCGCCATTAAAAAATGAAATAATGCCATTTGTAGCAACATGGACGGATCTAGAGATTATCATAATAAGTAAAGTAAGTCACACAAGAAAGACAAATATCATATGAAATCACTTATATGTGGAATCTAAAAAAAATGATACAAATGAACTTATTTATAAAACAGAAACAGACTCACAGGCATAGAAAACAAATTTATGGTTACCAAAGGAGAAAGAGAGTGGGGAGGGATAAATTAGGAGTTTGGGATTAGCAGATAGAAACTACTATACATAAAATAGATAAACAAGGTCCTACTGTATAGCACAGGGAACTATATTCAATATCTTATAATAAACCGTAATGGAAAAGAATATATATACGAGCACACATATGTATAACTGAATCACTTCGCTGTATACCAGAAACTAACACAGCATTGTAAATCAACTATACTTCAATTAAAAAATAAATACATAAATAACCTCTCCTCTTATCCTCTGTATGAAATTGTCCGACAATGAAGGGCATCTGAAAACTAAGAAAGGAAGTAAATGAATGTCTTAGAAGAGTATATGAGTATATGAAAATGCTTTTACATCTTGATAAAAGTATTGTCATATGCATTACTTCTTAATGTCAGTGAGGGAAGAAAAGAAACAGTTTTAGTGGTACATTTCATGAGAATAACTAAATTAACCCTTCTATCCAACACCTCTCTCTTATGGCCTTTAGAGGTATTGATTAAAGTGTGGACACTTTTCTAGAGATAGGTCAACATTTTGGCAGCTTGCTCCCCACCTCTGCACTCAAACAAATAAGGGAAGGAGGGAAGCAACATCTCTGTTAGCATTGGGAGGCTGTTCTGGGAGAGGGAAGACACTGATGAGCTCTGCGATACTTGAACACCTTAACCAGGGTTGAACTCCTCTTTCTGTGGTTTCCCCCTCTCTTCCTCCCACCAGCTGTCTACAACAGGAGGAAGTTAAACCCCAGAGAGGTAGCTCCTCCCTTGGGTGCATTTACAAAGGATGAAAAGGAAGTGCTGTGACTTTTAAAATTTCTCTTCCAATGTGAGGAATCACTTTCTGTCTGCTTATGCTCCTGAGACGACTACAAGATTTCACCCTGGTCCAACTCTCTAGTGAATTTCCACTGACAAATTTCTCATTATTAAAGGTCACCTATTTCACTTCGAAGCAACTTCCTATTATCTGAGCAAGTTATCGTACTTTTACTTTGGACATCACTGTTCTCTCCAAAACTACATGAGATTTAGGGACACACGGAACCCAAATGGCTTCTTTCTTCTCCCTAGTTGTGTGTTGGAACTCAGCCAAAGAAGTGTGAACTTCAAATCCCAGAGCCCTTTAAAATTCCCGAATTAGGATGTGCTTTGTCATCATTCCCATGGATGTATGTTTTGGCTCCTAAGAAGCATGCAAGGCATGGTAACCATGTAGAACAAAAAGAATACTTTGTTATATATAAATGAATATTTGAATGAGGGCAGTATCTATCCTACACAGGAACAATAGCTTTCTCAGGGAGGAAAATACTCTATTTTTCATACTATATATTTTAAGATATTATTCATACTATTTCGTAAGACATAATTAAGAAATATACTGCTAAAGGATGACATGTTCTGTAGGATTTAGAAGCAACAACGTAATTTTGCTATTTTTCTTTAACAGTTTGCCCTAGCCTGTGGTAACTCAGAATATTTGCAAGGTGTTTTTGAGGATGTTTAGTACTGTCTGAGAAAGAAGAGCAAGAAATTTGTAGGTATAGATGAGTAAAGGTTTAAAAAAAGTCTACTTTTATTTCATGATAAAAACAAATTCATCAAAAATGTTCAACCACATATTAAAGATAATAAAGAATTATCATATTCTAAATCCCCATTTGATTTAATTCAATCTATGATCTTTCTGATATGGTTTTACTTATATAAAGTTTTTTTTAAGCACTGCTAAATAGTGTAGAGATGAGAAATGTATTTGCTACTTTAAAATCTTGAAGAGTCAGACTATGGTTAATAGTTGTTATGTATTTACTATTTACAACTTCCTCTCTAAAAATACAGGTATTGCATTCCTTGTCTTAAAATGTAACCTTATACATCTGTTGTGCACACATCTGGATATTTAGCCTAACTCATCATTTCCTTCTGTATGTCTCAAAACTGTCAGTTATTTCAGCCGAGATTCAGCCCTTGGGAGAACTGAAAAAGTTACATCCTTCTTTTGTCCAGGTTTTATAAACTCTCCTTTACCTTTTTCCCCAGGATATCAGTAAGTATAAAAATAAGCAGTCTGAATTCCTTCTGGCTCTGGAGAAAGGAGCACAGGAGGATGAGGGGCATACGCTCCATTAACACTTGCTTCTATAGAGTAAAGAACAAAGCCTTCATCTGAAAGAACAGACATGGACAGTCCACACAGTTATAAAACAAGCACTTTTTTGGGGGCAAAGGAAATACAATTTGAATATAAGAAGGAGGGAGCTTGAGCACCAATGAAGAAGATTTGTACTTTCAAAAGATAAGGATCTCACACTTCATAATTTAAATTTTTCATTTCATGAAGGAAAAATACATGTACTATATGACACAGCAAATAATTAAATACATTAATATTATTTCAAGTCAAGATTTTCAGTGTAAGAGACTAGAAATGCAAATATGAAAAGTTAAGAGCAAAATGCTAGAGAGTGGCATGGACATATATACACTACCAAATGTAAAATAGATAGCTAGTGGGAAGGAGCCGCATAGCACAGGTAGATCAGCTCGGTGCTTTGTGACCACCTAGAGGGGTGGGATAGGGAAGGTGGGAGGGAGACACAAAAGGGAAGAGATATGGGGATATATGTATATGTATAGCTGATTCACTTTGTTACACAGCAGAAACTAACACACCATTGTAAAGCAATTACACTCCAATAAAGATGTTAAAAACAAAAACAACAATAACAACAAACACAACTAAGCCCAAGCTCCTTGCCCAGAGATTCTAATTTAAGTGGTTCTGTTTCTAGTCTAGGTATGAATGTTTTTTAAAGCTTCCAAGGTGATTCTAACGTGCAGCCACAAAGAGTATCACAACACAAGTCAATGAGCTAACAAACACTGTGCTCTAGGCTTAAAAGGACAGCAATATGAGTATAATATTGATCGTTTGAGGAGAGAAAGAGGGTAAGCCCCGTTGTATCCTACTGGAGCTTAATTCTCATTTTCAATAAGTTTTTTGACACTTTAACAACCAAATTACTAAAGTTAAATTTTCTTTCCTACCAAATATTTGAGGATTTATATATGTCAACAACAAGCTAAAATAAATAGACTGGACAGATGGTGATATTAGTATATATTTTATTTAATTAAAAGTTAATTTTATTAAGAGGCTAGAGTAATAACAAAGCCAAGAGACTCAGATCAATGGCCCCCAATCAAAATATTCAGGCTGTGGCACGTCAACTCTGACAGCTGGGCAAGTTACTTAAACAATATTTGTTTTAGTTTCCTCTTTTGTCAAAGCGCTGTGATAGAAGTCATCACCTGGTTGTTTTAATTAAATATGAAAATGTATAAGAAGCACTTAGAAACACTGAGAAAGAACTCAGTAAATGTTAGGCAGTATTAATATTATTTCATAAAGTGACAGGTTTTCAATGCCTAACAGGACGACTTCTCGTCCTATTAGGTCTGGTACTTATCTGGCCTTAATATATTCACAAATATTTTTATTTACTATACTTAATTCAAGTGCAGAAGATTCAAACTCTGGAGTCCCATAGGATTTAAAAATGGCAAGAAGACTTCCTGCCACCTGTAGAACATCCTACTTACATTTAAATTTTAGTGAAGTTCAGTGCTCACCCTTCACTCACAAACTTTTGGCAAAACCACTCAGAGTGATATCTTTTAGTTCTCCCTGCTGAAGTTTTTGATCTGTGTGTATGCTGAAGTATGCATTTAGACTCACTAAAAAGATGGTGGGTACTTAGGATCTAAGGAAATATGTATCATCCTTCCAAGAAGTTCATGTTATACTGTGGCTACATATTTCTTTACATTGCAATATTCTTATTCATCTCCATTTTCAAAAAATAGTAATCAAACTCTTTTCTTGACATTAATAATTATATCTATCCTTTTTCATAACCCAGTTTTCTACTGATCTTTATCTAGTCTAAAAAATAAGCTATGATGATAACAATGTGCCTATATAACCATTATCTGGCTTTATTCTTAAATTATATGATTGCTTGCACTGTTTCTTTTTAGTAAATTTTTTAAATTATAGATTACTGTTATAAATATGATTTATATGTAACTGCCTGCACCAAATATCTTCTACTCAAACTCATTTGCTTTCTTTGCTTTCTGTCAATACTTCTGACTCATGTGGCTTTACGCTTTAAGTGCAGGTCACTCTATTCTTTAATTTTGAGTAATTTTTTTTCCTGAAGCAATATTATCACCATGATGGAGCCCTTAAAATTCTGCATAATGACATATTTTCCCACTATATTTCAAAATTTCTAAAGAAAAAGGAAGTACTGCTAATGAAATCTAATACAATGAAATAAAATTTCTTGTTGATTTAACTACCACCTGCACATCTGGTGCATTTTTCTGGGACTTGCCTGTACCGTTTGTTTAACTCATGGTATGAGCGCTTCACGTTAGAGGACATGTCCCCTTCAGTGCTTCAAACAGCTCGAAGGCACAGAGCTGGCACTGAACATTTGTTTTAAAAAAATGATGCAGCACAAGCAACATACTGCAAAACCCTACAGTTGTGGGGTTTTTTTTGCATTATCAAGATTTGTGTGAATTTGGAGAGGGGAAAAAAAATCAAACACATACTTTAGAAATGCCCATAACACAAAACTACATTTTGGAAAGCATTCTAAGAAATATGAGGCTTCAGATTGTAAGAAAAAGGACAAAGTCAAATTACCTATTAGTGTAAGAGAAGAAAGAACAAATCTGTTTTAGTGATTTTTTTCAACTCATTTTCTAGGTCCTGGAAAAGAGATTTCAATCTCTAAGGAAAAAACTTTTGACAAATTAATATTTAATTAAGCTGAGAAGGCAACACAAGAAACTTTAAAATATAGATAAAATTTATAAATTCTAATAGATTTTGTTTCTTCCAAAACAACAAGGTAAAAACAATGATGTTTGAAGGAAAAAAGAGTATGAATAAGTTTGACCTACCAAAAAAAAATGTCAAATTATATGACATTCACTTGAGGAAAGAAACAATTTTAAAAGCAAAGGATACTGTAATTTTATTACTATAGTTGACAACTATTCATTTAGGAAAAGATTGTTAATATCATGTCTGTATGAGTAGAAGCCTAAAACACAGTCTTTCAGTGTTCCCTATTGTCTATATATCTGACCTGGTGGTGAGGCCTGAAATGTTCATTTTCCAATAATATGCACCTTATTAAACACAGAGATGATTTTGTTAAAATTGATAAATCAAAATCCACATGACCTGTTTGATATAATCAGAATTCTCTAGCTTTAGTATATATTATATAATACATTTCTACATATACCCAATGATACAAATATACAGGACATCTTTACAAGATCCTTCATTAAGTATTATTATTATCTCCAAGTAACAATAAGAAAAAATTGAGTTTGTATGAGGATAAGTAAACTTAGTTATGCATTTTGAAAAAGATAATTATTTTAACAATGAATATATTTAAGTATCATTTAAGGAAAAGATGATAATTTTCATAATATTATTATATATAATATATGAACAGAGAGACCTGACAACATAATAGTTAATATTTATTTTTTTACTTAATTATGTATCAGTCTCTGCCCTAAGTGTTTTCTCAATTGCAATTCATTTAAACCTCACGATGATCTTATGTGGGTTACACTATTGTTATTTGCGTCTTACAATAAGGAAAAGTAAGAGGAGGCATAACTTGCTCAATAGTACACAGTAAGTAGTAGAGCCAAGGTCTGACCCTAGGCAGTTTAGCTCCAGGGATCATTCCTTATAATCTACTTACAGAGGTTGTCTATAATAGTTCTTTGTATATTTTAGATAACAGTCCATTATCAGATGTGTATTTTGCAAATACTTTCTCCCATCTGGCTTATCTTCTCATCCTCTTGACACTGTCTTTCACAGAGCAGAAGTTTTTAATTTTAATGAAGTCCAGCTTATCTATTTTTTCATGGATCATGCCTTTGTTGTACCTGAAAAGTCATCTCAACACCCAAAATCTTACAGGTTTACTCCTATGTTATCTTCAAAGAGTTTTATAGTTTTGTTTGCTATTTAGGTCTGTGGTCCATATTGATTTAACTTTTGCAAAGGGCTGTTAGGTCTGTATTCAGAATCATTTTTTTACATGTAGATGTCCAGTTGTTCCAGCACTATTTTTTGAAAAGACTCTGCTTCATTGCATTGCCTTTGCTCTTTTGTTGAAGGTCAGTTGACCATAATTATGTGGATCTATTTGGGGGTCTCTAATCTGTTCCACTGATCTATTTGTCTTTCTTTTGTCAGTACCACACTCTCTTGACCACTACAGCTTCATAATAAGTCTTGAAGTAGGGTAGTGTCAGTCTTCCAACTTTGCTCTTCTCTGTCAATATTTTGTTGGCTATCCTTTTCTTCTCCTTCAATATTCTGTATTGGCTAGTCTTTTGCCTCTCCATATAAACTTTAGAATCAATTTGTCAATATCCACAAAGTAACTTGCTAAGATTTTGATTGGGAATAAATTGAATATATGGAGCAAGTTGGAAAGAATTGACATGTTGAGAATATTGAGTTTTCCAATATCCTGGCTTCAAAATCTACATTTTTCTACCACTATACTTGTTGCTTCTCCAATGACTTTCAATAATAGTTGATTTCTAGTTATTAGTATTAATATTAATACTATTACTGGCATCATCATTTCAGGAATATGAGGGTTTTTTTAAATCTTTATTGGAGTATAATTACTTCACAATACTGTGTTAGTTTCTATTGCACAACATAGCGAATCAGCCACGTGCATACGCATGTCCCCATATCCCCTCCCTCTTGAGCCTCCCTCCCATCCTCCCTCTCCTACCCTTCTAGGTCATCGCAAAGCACCGAGCCGATCTCCTTGTGCTATGCTGCTGCTTCCCACCAGCCAACTCTTTTACATTCAGTAGTGTATATATGTTGATGCTACTCTCACTTCGCCCCAGCTTCACCCTCCCATCCCATGTCCTCAAATCCAATTTCTATGTCTATCAGTTTATTCCTGCCCTGCAACTAGGTTCATCAGTACCATTTTTTTTTTTTAGAT
>NC_041218.1:70420954-70425023 GCF_002837175.3 Physeter macrocephalus
CCGCCCATTTTTTAACTGGATTGTTTGTTTTTTTTTTGATATTGAGCTCCATGAGTTGTTTGTATATTTTGGAGATTATCCTTTATCTGTATTTTCATTTGCAACTATTTTCTCCCATTCTGAGGGTTGTCTTTTTGTCTTGTTTATGGTTTCCTTTGCTGTGAAAAGCTTTTAACTTTAATTAAGTCCCATTTGTTTATTTTTGTTTTTATTTCCGTTACTCTAGGAGGCAGGTCAAAAAAGATCTTGCTATGGTTTATGTCAAAGAGTGTTTTTCCTGTGTTTTCCTTTAAGAGTTTTATAGTGTCTGGTCTTACATTTAAGTCTTTAATCCATTTGGAGTTTATTTTTGTGTATGGTGTTAGGTAGTGTTCTAATTTCTTTCTTTTACATGTAGCTGTCCAGTTTTCCCAGCACCACTTATTGAAGAGGCTATCTTTTCTCCATTGTATGTTCTTGCATCCTTTGTTGTAAATTAGGTGCCCATGTGCGTTCTCTTTTTGAATTATGGTTTTCTCAGGGCATATGCCCAGTAGTGGGATTTCTGAGTCATATGGTAGTTCTATTTTTAGTTTTATAAGGAAACTCCAGACTGTTTTGCATAGTGGTTGTATCAATTTACATTCCCACCAACAGTGCATGAGGGTTCACTTTTCACCACACCCTTTCTAGCATTTATTGTTTCTATAATTTTTGATAATGGCCATTCTGATTGGGGTGAGGTGATACCGCATTGTAGCTTTCATTTGCATTGCTCTAATGATTAGTGATATTGAGCAGCTTTTCATGTGCCTCTTGGCCATATGTATGTCTTCCTTGGTGAAATGTCTGTTTAGGTCTTCCGCCCATTTTTTAACTGGATTGTTTGTTTTTTTTTTGATATTGAGCTCCATGAGTTGTTTGTATATTTTGGAGATTATCCTTTATCTGTATTTTCATTTGCAACTATTTTCTCCCATTCTGAGGGTTGTCTTTTTGTCTTGTTTATGGTTTCCTTTGCTGTGAAAAGCTTTTAACTTTAATTAAGTCCCATTTGTTTATTTTTGTTTTTATTTCCGTTACTCTAGGAGGCAGGTCAAAAAAGATCTTGCTATGGTTTATGTCAAAGAGTGTTTTTCCTGTGTTTTCCTTTAAGAGTTTTATAGTGTCTGGTCTTACATTTAAGTTGTCCAGTTTTCCCAGCACCACTTATTGAAGAGGCTATCTTTTCTCCATTGTATGTTCTTGCATCCTTTGTTGTAAATTAGGTGCCCATGTGCGTGTGGGTTTATCTCTAGGCATTCTATCTTGTACCATTGATCTATATTTCTGTTTTTGTGCCAGTACCATACTCTCTTGATTACTGTAGCTTGGTGGTATAGTTTGAAGTCAGGGAGCCTGATTCCTCCAACTCCATTTTTCTTTCTCAAGATTGCTTTGGCTATTCGGGGTCTTTTGTGTTTCCATACAAATTGTAAAATGTTTTGTTCTAGTTTTGTGATAAATGCCATTGGTAGTTTGATAAGGATTGCATTGAATCTGTAGATTGCTTTGGGTAGTATAGTCATTTTCACAATGTTGATTCTTCCAATCCAAGAACATGATATATTTCTCCATCTGTTTATGTCATCATTGATTTCTTTCATCAGTGTTTTATAGTTTTGTAAGTACAAGTCTTTCACCTCCTTAGGCAGGTTTATTCCTAGGTATTTTATTCTTTTTGTTGCAGTGGTAAATGGGAGTGTTTCTTTAATTTCTCTTTCTGATTTTTCCTTGTTGGTGTATAGGAATGCCAGAGATTACTGCGTATTAACTTTGTAACCTGCAACCTTACCAAATTCATTGATTAGTTTCAATAGTTTTCTGGTGGCATCTTTAGGATTTTCTATGTACAGTATCATGTCATCAGCAAACAGTGACAGTTTTACTTCTTCTTTTCCAATTTGTATTCCTTTTATTTCTTTTTCTTCTCTGATTGCGGTGGCTTGGACTTCCAAAACTATGTTGAATATGAGTGGTGAGAGTGGACATCCTTGTCTTGTTCCTGATGTTAGTGGAAGAGCTTTTAGTTTTTCACCATTGAGTATGATGCTTGCTGTGGGTTTGTCATATACAGCCTTTATTATGTTGTCGTAGGTTCCCTCTATGCCCATTTTCTGGAGAGTTTTTATCATAAGTGGGTGTTGAATTTTGTCAGAAGCTTTTTCTGCACCTATTGAGATGATCATATGGTTTTTATTCCTTAATTTGTTAATGTGGTGTATCACATTGATTGTTTTGTGTAAACTGAAGAATTCTTGCATCCCATGGATAAATCCCACTTGATCATGGTGTATGATCCTTTTAATGTACTATTGGATTCTGTTTGCTAGTATTTTATTCAGGATTTGGTATATAATTTTCTTTTTTTGTGATATATTTTCCTGGTTTTGGTATCAGGGTGAAGGTGGCTTTGCAGAATGAATTTGGGAGTGTTTCTCCCTCTGCAGTTTTTGGAAGAGTTAGAGAAGGATGGGTGTTAGCTCTTCTCTAAATGATAGAATTCGCCTCTGATGCCATCATCCTGGACTTTTGTTTGTTGGAAGATTTTTAATTATGGTTTCAATTTCATTACCTGTGATAGGTTTGTTTATATTTTCTAATTCTTCCTGGTTCAGTCTTGGAAAATTGTACCTTTCCAAGAATCTGTCCATTTCTTCATGGTTGTCCATTTTATTGGCATATAGTTGTTCGTAGTAGTCTCTTATAATCTTTTGTATTTCTGCAGTGTCAGTTTTGATTGCTCCTTTTTTATTTCTAATTTTACTGATTTGCATCCTCTCCCTTTTTTTCTTGATGAGTCTGGCTAACGGTTTATCAATTTTGTTTATCTTCTCAAACAACAAACTTTTAGTTTTATTGATCTTTGCTATTGTTTTCTTCATTTCCATTTCAATTATTTCTGCTCTGATCTTTATTATTTCTTTCCTTCTTCTGACTTTGGGTTTTCTTTGTTCTTATTTCTCTAGTTATTTTAGGTGTAGGGTTAGATAGTTTATTTGAGATTTTTCTTGGTTTTTGAGGTGAGATTGAATTGCTATAAACGTCCCTCTTAGAACTGTTTTCGTTGCATCCCATAGGTTTTGGGTCACTGTTATTTCATGGTTATTTGTTTCTATGTATCTTTTTATTTCTTCTTTGATTTCTTCAGTGTTCTCTTGGTTATTTAATAGTGCACTGTTTAGCCTCCATGTATTTGTGTTTTTTACAGATTTTTTCCTGTAATTGATTTCCAATCTCATAGCATTGTGGTGAGAAAAGATGCTTGATATGATTTCAATTTTCTTAAATTTTCCAAGGCTTGATTTGTTACCCAAGATGTGATCTATCCTGGAAAATGTTCCATGTGCACTTGAGAAGAAAGTGTATTCTGTCACTTGGGTGGAATGTTCTATAAATATCAATTAGATCTATCTTGTCTATTGTGCCATTTAATGCCATCTATCTTGTCTATTGTGCCATTTAATGCTTGTGTTTCCTTATTTATCTTCTGCTTGGATGATCTGTCCATTGGTGTAAGTGGGGTGTTAAAGTTCCCTGCTATTATTGTGTCACTGTCGATTTCTCCTTTCATGATTGTTAGCATTTGCCTTATGTATTGAGGTGCTCCTATGTTGGGTGCATAAACATTTATAATTGTTAAATCTTCTTGGATTGATCCTTTGATCATTATGTAGTGTCCTTCCTTATCTCTTGTAACAGTTTTTATTTTAAAGTCTATTTTATCTGACATGAGAATTGCTACTCCAGCTTCCTTTTGATTTCAATTGGCATGGAATATCTTTTTCCATCCCTTCACTTTCAATCTGCATGTGTACCTAGGTCTGAAGTGGGTCCCTTGTAGACAGCATATATATGGGTCTTGTTTTTATATCCATTCAGCCAGTCTGTGTCTTTTGGTTGGGGCATTTAATCCATTTACTTTCAACGTTATTAGCAATATGCATGTTCCTATTACCATTTTCTTAATTGTTTTGGGTTTGGTTTTGTGGGTCTTTTTCTTCTCTTGTGTTTCCCCCCTAGAGAAGTTCCTTTAGCATTTGTTGTAAAG
>NC_041218.1:70425047-70447304 GCF_002837175.3 Physeter macrocephalus
ATTTTTTCAGACCCTTTCTTTTTCTCTTCTTCTGGGACCCCTATAATTTGAATGTTGGTGTGTTTAGTGTTGTCCCAGAGGTCTCTGAGATTTTTTTCAATTCTTTTCAGTCTATGTTTCTTTATTCTGTTCCTCGGCAGTTATTTCCACCATTTCGTCTTCCAGCTCACTTATTCGTTCTTCTGCCTCAGTTATTCTGTTATTGATTCCTTCTAGTGTATTTTTCATTTCAGTTATTATGTTGTTCATCTCTGTTTGTTTGTTCTTTAGTTTTTCTAGATCTTTGTTAAACATTTCTTGTATTTTCTTAACCCATGCCTCCATTCTATTTCTGAGATTCTGGATCATCTTCACTATCATTATTCTGAATTCTTGTTCAGGTAGATTGCCTATTTCCTCTTCATTTATTTGGTCTTGTAGGTTTTTACCTTGCTCCTTCATCTGTGACATATTTTTTTACCATCTCATTTTTTTTTTTTTTTTTAATGAATGGGATTGTGTTCCTGTCTTACTGGTTGTTTGGCCTGAGGCTTCCAACACTGGGGTTTGTAGGCTATTGGGTAGAGCTTGGTCTTGGTGCTGAGGTGAGGAATGCCGTGAGACCTCACTCCAATGAATATTCCCTGGGGTCTGAAGGAATATGAGTTTTTAACATAATTCCATTTGGTTTTTATATAACCACTTTGAGAAAGGTTAATCAGCATATTCAGAAGTTTGGAAATTTAAGAACTATTGTCAATGAGAAGGACAAAGTTTCTTGTGTGAATTTTAAGAATTCACTCCAAAATCATCTTTGCACTTCTCCTATCATTATTGTAGTTAATTGTTAATGTCTTTTACCCATAATAAAATGAACAACCGGTGTTCAGATATGTTATTATCCAAGCTACCTCTGATGCCTAATATACGGTTCGTATAAGATAGATGGTCATTAAATATTTGTTGAAAAAGTTAATGCATGAATGAGTGGATGCATGAATGAAAAGATTATAATCATAGAAAGAAGTCTCTAAGTTAGTTAATGATTCTTGCTGGAATTTTCACTTAAAGTATTCTCCTAGTACTTCACCATGCTTAGTCTCTTTTATTGTATATTTTAATATTATGACACTAAATTCAGTCACAATTACACTTGTTTAATAAGTGAAAGAGGATAGATTCCACTTGATTTGGCCTTTTGTGGTCTAAAATGGCTTTGCTCATAGATCTTATTTGCTAATGCATCATATGCCTTTAGTAACAGAAACTTTTTCAAATTCTCCTTTGGAGCAAAAATATTTGGCACAAATGAGACAAATTTGTATGGAAACACAAAAAACCCTGAACAGCCAAAACAATATTAAAGAAGAACAAAGCTGGAGGTATCACACACCATGATTTCAAACTACACTACAAAGGTACAGTCACCTAAACAGTATGGTACTGACACAAAAAGAGACACACAGATCAATGGAAGAGAATAGAGATCCCAGAAATGAACCCACACTTATAAGGGCAATTAGTCTACAACAAAGGAGGCAAGATTATACAATGGGGAAAAGATAGCCTCTTCAGTAGATGGTGCTGGGAAAAATGGACAGCTATATGCAGAAGAATCAAACTGAACTATTCTCACACACCATGCACAAAAATAAATTCCAAATGGATTAAAGAGTTAAATGTAAGACCTGAAACCATAAAAATTCTAGAAAACATAGGTAATACTGTCTTTGACATCAGTCTTAGTAAACATTTTTTTTGAATGTGTCTCCTCAGTCAAGGGAAACAAAAACAAAAATAAATAAATGGGACTACATCAAACTAAAAAGCTTTTGCACAGCAGAAGAAACTATCAACAAAATGAAAAGGCCACCAATGAATGGAAGAAGATATTTACAAATGATATATTTGATAAGGTGTTAATATCCAAAATATACAAAGAACTCATAGAAACTCAACATCAAAAAAACAAGCAACCTGATTTTAAAATTGGCAGAATATTGTAATAAACATTTTCCAGAGAAGACATATAGATGTTCAACAGGGCCATGAAAAGATGTTCAACATCAGTAATCATTAGGAAAATGCAAATCAAAACCACAATGAGATGTCATCTCATACCAGTCAGAATGCCTATTATCAAAAACACAACAGATAAGGAGTGTTATCTAAGATGTGTAAAAAGAGGAACCCTTGTGCATGGTTGGCTGGAATGTAAATTGGTACAGCCAATATGGAGAACAACATGGAGATTCCTCAAAAAATTAAAAATAAAACTACCATACAATCCAGCAATTCCACACTTGGGTACTTATCCGAAGAAAACAAAAACAGTACTTAGAAAAGGTATATGCGTCCCTATGTTCATTGCAACATAATTTACAATAGCCGAGAAATGGAAGAAACTTAAATACCCATCATAGATGAATGGATAAAGAAGAGGTGGTATGTATATACATAACAGAATATTACTCAGCCATAAAAAAAGAATGAAATCTTGCAATTTGTGACAACATGGATGGGCCTAGAGGGTATTATGCTAAGTGAAATAAGTCAGACAGAGAAAGGCAAATACTGTATTATTTCACTTATATGTGAAATCTAAAAAAACAAAACAAATAAACATAACAAAACAGAAACAGAGTTACAGATACAGAGAACAAACAGGTAGTTGTGAGGGGATGGGGGTGGTGGGGAGGAAAGAAGTAGGTGAAGGAGATTAAGAGGTACAAACTTCCAGATTCAAATAAATGAGCCATGGGTCTGAAACGTACAGTGTGGGGAATATAGTCTATAACTATGTTATATATTTGCACAGTGAGATATCATTTTTTTCCAACTAGCTTTCCATCACAAGTCAAAAGTCTTTGAACTTATGAGTAAGCGTCATAGCCTGAAAGTGGTGAGTGTTTTTCCAGAAGGTTTTCAGATTTTTTTAATGCCTGCCTTTACTGGACTTGGTTCAAAATTTTCTAATGGGAAGCATACTTTAAACAGACTTGGTTCCATGTTTTTAATATATTATTTTACTTTATTCCTATTCTCTGAGAGCACTTACAATCAACATATTTTTTTAAGTTTTATATTTGGTAATATTGTGTTGGTTCTTTGTATCCTGTTATAATGTGCTTTCAAATATTAAGCAAATTTGCAGATTTTCCAAACAAACACATCTGTATAGGACAGTGTGATATTAGAAGGTTCCTGAAATTAAGTAATACAATGTAAATGCTTTCTGCATTACCCATTTGCTGCATAGAAAGTGAGGAAAATTGCCAATGGGTTTATTTTAGGGAGTAAACTACTATTTTGAAATAAAATACCAAGTTTACCACATCAACCCTATTTTATTCTTAATCATGTTCAATTTGGGAGTATTCTCTTACATTTATATATATGGAAATGATGTAAGGAGCCGACCTATTATTTTCAAAGACAAAGGTCATCACACACAAAATAAATAACTTTTTCTAGTTTATCTGTTCACTCCAAATTTTTTAATGAATTAACACTTTTTATAGTTTCATTAAATGTACACATTTAAAGTGCTTAACAAAATAATGCCATGTTTAAAGTTTAACTGCCTTAAGCATAACGCTGTCCACGCTACTCCTATTTCCTTCATCCTTGCTTGGGAAGGATATTTGGTCACACATACTCCTACACACATAGCTCAGTTATTCACCCTGATCTCAGAGCTCTTCTTTCCATTTCCCATCTATTTTTTATTATTATTCCAGGTTTCTTCCTCTTCCTTCCTTCCTCCCCACCCACTCAACCCAACTACCCACTGAAATCCTGAGTTCTGCTCTTCAGTAGTTTTTCCAAATTAGCACTTTCCTCCGTTTCCCTTCAGTAATATTTTGCATGCCTAATTCCTCCTTAGAGACCACTTGTTCATCTTAGCTCTACAATCGTTCTCCAATTTCTGCTTATCCCACGAGATATTTAGACAGCTCCATGCTCTTCCATTTTCCATTCCATAACAAAACATTTCTTTGGAAGGTGTGGCCAAGAATCCCCAAAAGCAAGTTCAGTGAACCAGTACCATAAGAAGGCTTTGTAGCAGATGAGAAATTTTGCAAAGCTGTGGTCACACTAAAGTGCATTATGGCTAATGCCTAGCCGATTGCATTTTCATTTGTAAATATGGCAATACTGCCAAGAACATGAATCAGGCTTACATATGACAGCAGGTTACCTAGGATTCCATGCTGTTACAAAGCTCTTCTGAAAGACCCTTGATAATTGGGGTGTGAAGTGATGCTATAGTCAGCACTTTCTAAATGGTTTTAAAAATAAATTAGATACAAGGGGTGTGAAAAATGTACCTCTAGTAATTTCACTTTTTTTCAACAATGACTTCAGATTGTTTCCATTTAAATTACAAAATGAACTTTCATTACTAATCTTTAGATGCTGTAAAATAAACTGTTATTCATTTAGTCACTTGTTCAATAAATATTTACTGAATACCAACTATGTGGCAAACACAGTTCAACATAAGTTGAGTATCAAAAAAGTCTTGGTTTGCAACTTACCATGAGCCATACGATGAAACCAGTAGTAACCAAAGTCAACTCCCAAGAAAGTTAAATACCAAGTCCATGGAGAATCCCAAGGCAAACTGATGAGCCTGTAGTTCTCCCAGATATAAATGTAACTGGTCAGTTCAATGCTCCTGGAAAACAAACTGGAAAGATAAAATGTATAAGCAATGATTATACTATATTTTAGATGTAAAATTATGCTAAAACATTTTAGATAATATTTAAAAATTAATATGTTCATACATAAAAATAAAATCCTTTCCCCCTTTCTCTTGGTTTCTTACTGCTCTATCATACCTTTGAAGAGACTCAGTTTCCTTGGTATCAAAATGATTCACATGATGTTTCCTTTTGTTTCATAGGCATCATGGATGCCAACTATTCCCCTATTTCATGGAATTTAGGAAGTTCCCTTTATATGTCTCTTAAAAATACTTTTCATGGAAACCATATAACATAAAAATGACAAAACTATGACTTTTTTTCTGTGACTGTCATTTCTAAATCTTAGTAAAGAACACAAGAAGTGTGCTTTTTAAAGGAAATGTTAGAAGTAGAAAATAATAAATAGCATATTTTTTAAAGGGACTGCAAAATGACTACTGTCTTAAAATATATTAATCCCATAAAGTTTGCCTTTAGATTAAAGTTGCTTCTGACTAACTCTATTCTCTCTCTTCCTGTCTAGTCCCTCCTCTCTTTCACACACACACACACACACACACTCTATGTTTTCTAGATATTATTCTTAAGACTACAAATTGGATTCTCATAGCATATCAGTATTTCTTATAGTAATATAAATTAAGGATCTCAAAATATAAGGGAATAACTTTTCCCTTGAAATAAACAATTGTTTTTAAAACCCAGACAGCATATCTCTTACTACATATTCTACCAAGCTTCTGTAAATTCTTATTTCAAAAACCTACACAATATACTTCAATTTTATAAAGAGTAGTATTTTTCCTTTTAAATTTCCTGTGATCAAATTTAGGATCGGACTCAAGATAATCATTCCTTTTATCACTTTTTTTTTTTTTTTTTTTTGCAGTACGCGGGCCTCTCACTGTTGTGGCCTCTCCCGTTGCGGAGCACAGGCTCCGGACGCGCAGGCTCAGCGGCCATGGCTCACGGGCCCAGCCGCTCCGCGGCATGTGGAATCTTCCCGGACAGGGGCACGAACCCCTGTCCCCTGCATCGGCAGGCAGATTCTCAACCACTGCGCCACCAGGGAAGCCCTATCACTTTTATAGATATGATTGAACTGACTTTTTCATTAATATTTATCACTCATATGTAAAATGAATTATTCTACCTAATAAAGATTTATTTATAAACCATGATCAAGTGAGAAAGTTCTGAAATATTCTAACTTTAAATAAAAGTCAAAGAAGCAGCTCATTAGTTTATTGTTAAAATTCATCATTTTACTAGTATTTCCCTTTACATAGTCAGCGTCTATGAATTAGCATGTTACCGGTTTTGTTGGAGACCCGGATGTTTACTTTTAATCTAATGTTGACGTTAGTTATGATATGACTTTAAATTTTTTTTTTTTTTTTTTTTTTTTTTTTTTTGGTATGGGGGCCTCCCTCTGCTGCGGCCTCTCCCGTTGCGGAGCACAGGCTCCGGACGCGCAGGCTCAGCGGCCATGGCTCACGGGCCCAGCCGCTCCGCGGCATGTGGGATCCTCCCAGACCGGGGCGCGAACCCGGTTCCCCTGCATCGGCAGGCGGACGCGCAACCACTGCGCCACCAGGGAAGCCCCTTTAACTGTGATTTAATAACTTTAAAATTGTCTCACATTTTGAATCCTTCAAGTTATTATTTAATCAGTAACATAAAACACTAGGTTTCTTCACAACAGCATTAATGTAAATAACAAATAGAAATGCCAAATGCCTACACTTTGAAAAAGGATTACACATCATCAGTTCTTAAAACTCAGTTTTCAATTTAAGATTACTCTAGGTTTGTAAATTGGTCCCCATACACGGAGGGTAAGAAGAAACTAAAGAAAGAGACAGAACACTCCAGACTGGGAAGTGGCAGTTTTAACAAACAAGGAACTTAAGAGAGGAGGTTTGTCTTCGGTGGCTGCAACACATGTAAATCTCCATACTCTCACTCCAGAATGTTAAAATTTTCTAGAAAGGTCTTAACTGGGTTCAAGTCACTTATTCAGTCCAGATGGTCTCAACAACACCTTATTCTCTCAAGGCTGCGTCCTTGAAACAGCTGTTAGCATGGGACTGTAGGTGGAACTTACATTCCATGGACAGGGGAGAGAGCAAGGGAAAGGGGAAGGGTAAGTAAAGTCCAGCTTATAGGTTAACCAGGGTCGCATCCGCTCCATGACCTCCTCCAACAATTATATGGTTGGAAAGAGCAATTTTGTCCTTAAGTGTGAGTCCTTGATCCAAGGAGACTACCTACCCAGCACCCTCGTCACAACTCAGGCAATGCCCTGGATACTCCAGGATCCCCTGTCAAATGGCCCTGAGCCTGCTTTCAGGACTGCATGGGCCTCTTTCCTGGTCCAGGCCTCCAGAGGGTCCACCTATGCAGGTGTGTGAAGTCTTCAACATGACAAGGTAGACAAAAGTGGCTTCTTCGGACGTGTAGACAGAGCTGGGACGAGCAGTCCCAGCTGGGGTGTGCACACACAGGTGTGTGAGGTCCCTCATGAGACAAGACAGGCCATGGGCCTGGGGCTCTCACCCTCTTCTGGAACTCTGAGGAATCCAAGAACTTGAAATTTGAAATATGCCTTCCAATTTGTCATCCAGGTTATTTATCAAGGTAGGGAGAATAGAACGAATTTTATTTTAAAGCATGTTAGCTTGGTTGGTAATTCTTATACATCTAGACTAAGGCTTCTGAACGGTGTCATTATTGACATTTGGACAAGATAATTCTGTGTTGTAGGGGTCTGTCCTGTGAAAACTACTACCCAAATTATGAAACCTTATAATTGCTCCTTAGTACTCATTAGTAGAGGATTAACCACATAAAATTCAAGTTTTAGGGAAAAAAATGGTGAATAATATCAATTTTATATGGTCTAACTTAATTTTTCTAAAACAGGAATTCTAAAGTTTGACACTGCTGCTATTTGGGCCAGATGATTCTTTGTTGTGCGGGCCTGTCCTGTGCATTGTAGGATGTTCAGTAGCAACCCTGGCCTCTGCCCACTAGACGCCAGTAGCACAGCCCTCCACCCCAGGTGTGACAACAAAATGTCCAAATGTCTCCTGGGGGCAAAACTGCCCCAGTTGATAACCCTAAAAAAGACTGATCTAGAAAGAAAAAATTAAAACTTAGGAAAACGCAATAGAAAGTTGAAATAATCTACAGTTTTTTTTAATATCCGCTTTACTACATGGTGTCAAAGCAGGTCAATTCATGGACTCATTCAATCATTCAAAAAATTCATATTAAGTGCCTACTAGGTGCCAGGCACAGCACAAGAAAGGGAGGACACATTGGTGAAGAGGGCAAATATAGCCACCTGCCTCATCAATGTCCCACCAGTTCAGTATCCCTTCTTTTTAAAGTTGCTGTCTTTCTTGTCAGTTTTCTAGTGACAATTGAAATAGGCTTTCAGATGCCAAAACTTCAATAATAGAAAGAGGGTCCCTGGAAAACTTCCATGTGTAAAACAAAAAGAACCTGCCTGTAATTGAAATACTTTATTTCCTGTACAGGTGCCAGGTCTTGAGCAGGCACCCAATTTATTATTCTGTCAACTTACTTATTAGGGTTGACACAAATCGAGCTGAAATATGCTTGACATACTACAGTCAAGGCTTTTTCTTTTTTTTTTCACACCTTAGCACAAAGCCAAACTTTCCTCAAGGTGAAGGGAAAGAGTGGAGAAGCTGTGGGAATTAAATTCCCGGTTCTCTATCAGCAAGATGAATATGATCCTTTCCATCATAAATGGGAAAAAACAGCCATGGAGTGCCCACACTAAAAACAATTCGGCAAGAGATACACCTGGGAAATGATTATCAAGCTCTGGAAAGCCCTTGATTGCAGGAAATAGCACCTATATTTTCAAAAACGTTCCCACCGGACCTTGAATCATAAAACTAACCCTCTTCCTCTTTCTCTTCCCAATTCCTTCATTCTCTCCCAGCCCCCAATCCCAGCATATGACTCTGCACTCTGGAATTCAAACGACAACTCTAACTCCTACCCTGTGGAAAGAGACATATGTAATATGCATATATCGTGAGTTTACTTTATCATGTGGAGATGGAAATTAGGTAGCACAGGGGCTTTGAATAACCAAATGCTAGATCCCTGTTATTCATTAAGTTTGAATGCAAGACCGAGAAAATAATCTAAATATAAGGAGGCATTAGACTCCTCTAATTAACAACCTATATGTGTAGAGACTCCCCTCCCATTTTGTCCTATATTCTTTATAAATTCCCTCCAAATAGCTATTTCTCTTGGGTCTGAAGTATATCTTCTGGCAAATGAAAGACAGTTAATTTTTCATGTGTTTTATGTAACCTTTTCTGTCCACACTAGAAATTTGTCCTGTCAGACTGGTGGTTGCCAAGGGGGAGGGGGTTGGGGGAGGGATGGAGTGGGAGATTGGGATTAGCAGATGTGAGCATTTATATACAGAATGGACAAACAAGGTCCTACTGCATAGCACAGAGAACTATATTCAATATCCTATGATAAAGGAAAAGAATATTTTAGAAAAGAATGTATATATGTGTGTGTGTGTATATATATATATGTATAACTGAATCACTTTGCTGTACAGCAGTAATTAACACAACACTGTAAATCAACTACACTTCAATAAAAATAAAATCTGTCCTGTCAATGTTTAGTGACTGTAAAATCTGGTAAGATACCAAAATAGTATTCCAGTACAGATGCTGGATTTTTAAAAATATAAAGTTACTTTATAATGTTGAAATTTTTCAATAATCAATAAATGAGAATAAATATTATTTGAGGATTGAGAATTACAAAGCTTATTTGTTATCAAAGTCGTCTGAGTTTGAATGTTCCCATCATCAAAAATAGAGAAAGGTAACACTGGACAGGTCGTTCACCATCTCACTATCTCCCAGCTAATTTGACATGAGAGCATTAGGCTGAATGGACCCTAAAATTATCTAGCTCTCAAATACTCTCATGCTCTAATCATTACTCAAGCAAATGAAATTTGATGTAAGGCTCTCATTGCAAACTGTTAAAATTTCAAAGCAACTTTCAAAGTAAGTTGAATTACATACTCAGTGTTCACAGACATCTGCCAACTTGTACTATTTTACATGTGTCATTAGAGAAATTTGGCCAGATTATGCAAAATTGAAAAATAAATTAGACTTTTTATTTCTAACAATCTTGTCATAAATTAGAAAATAAACCAATATTTAAATGAGATCATTTGAAATGCCCTTACAAGTTTCACGAAGTTATAAATAAATTAATATATATATAACTATATGTTTTATATATATAACTATATATATATTGATTTTTCTGAGAAATCGCATTGTTTATTTCAAAATCTCTTATACCTGGCCCAGGAACTTGCACTCTCTATCTGTAAAGCTACTGCCACTTTTGCTCCATCTAGTGGAATATTGATTTTTGCTCAGTAATAACGAAATACATAACACAAGCTCTACCTTCTGCAGGCAGACATTTGTACTGCTATTTCCTACTGTGAAATGACATTTATGAAACAATCATTTAATTTAATTTCTTTTTTAAACAACCACAAAACCATAGACTTTTGCAAACACAATGTGGTGGATTTGGAAGAAGTAAATGTGCTACATTTTTTACTTTGCAAGAAGTAAATTACTTCAAGTAATTCAATTACTCTACTGAATAAGCACGCAAAGCCAGACTAATAAATGCAAGGAAGCTTGCATTCATTTGGGAAGGATAGTCTAAGAGCTAGCTCTGAAGTCACACCATTAATATCAAAGTCTATTTATAAGGTTTCTAAGGTAAAAGTTAAGGGGAAATGTAAAAGTTAAGGGGCATTCTCTCTAGCAAAAATAATTAACAAAACCAGCAGATTTTTTAGATATATTTTGTTTGCATGGGGTGTTCGTTTCATAATTTTCTAAGTTAATAAAAATATTAATATTCATAATAAAATACCATTATTAACATTACATAAATGAATTTATCTCTTACTTAGGACAATGAATAACTGTTGACTAAAGTCATCATCCCAAATGACAGGTGCTTGTTTGTCAGAAGTCCACGTTGCCAGAAACAGTATTGCCTCTGCTACTAAAGTCTAGTGTAAAAATGCGGTACACCATTTTCCTTTATTCTCTAGTCCTACCGCAAGGAGTCAAAAGTATCTCAAATAAGTTTAATTTCCTCCTCTTTAATTTTTTTTTTTTTTTTTTTTTTATGAATTGAAACTTTCTTGTCAGGAGTGCAAAATTCCATGGCAGCCATGGCCAGTAAAACTGTAGATACATTTGGTCCAACATTGCAGACCTAGCTCCATAGTAAAAATTGGCAGTGACCCATGTGTATTAAAAGTAGAGTGTCCCCAACTCATTTGAAAATTTACCTACTTAAATTATCCCTCCAACCTATTGCAATTTGATTTATAATCTGCTGTTTCAACAGAATAAATGAACCCATTAAAAACAAACATACTGTAGATATTTATATCAGGAATAAAATTTCTCTGGGGAGGATGCAATTTATGGAAGCAGAAACATTGGAAGGAAGTAACAAATTGAAGTCCCGATTTTCTAATGAAGGATTGGAAGCTGTGAGTTCTGCTTCAACAAGCAAGAAAAAAAAACGACGTAATTATTTTTCACTCATTAGCATTTCAGTCAGTAGCAGGATATTTCACAAGTTTCAGATAGATTTTAAAAAATTAATTTAGTCAATATTTTGTTCAGTTTAATTTTTTATAGTCACAAATGCAAGTAATTGATAGAAAGGCAGATTATCTGCATATGATATACTGCATTTAACTACAATAAATACACATATCTATCTATAATTTCAGGACTAGATTCTGACTAGGAAGTCTGCCTACTGGATTCCAGAAGAGCAAAACAGATGCAGGCCTGCCCATAATCTGGTTCTTAGGACAGATGGAGTTTTATTACATATCATGGTCTGTCCGACAGGCTTGTAAACAAGGTACAATCTTGTCTATGATGAATATTTTCCCTTACATAAAGATTTGAAAAGATACACATATATCGTTTTCATCAATATTGTAAGTATGCTACCAATCTTCAAGGGACTTTGACTTTTATGTAATAACGAAATTGAGATCCTCAAATAAACATTGTTTTTCCTCAAAGTCTGCACACAGCATTTCCATTACATGAATGGCAAAGTAGAAAAACATGTTCATGGTTGCACTTTGATTTCCCCAACTTCTTTTTTCAGAGGCCACATGCCTATTTCAAATTATTATCCAAAGTATAATTCCTCACAAAGGGATTAACAAATGGTATACTACCATTTTTCTTGCAATCATGTATTTTAAGGACGTGGCAAGCCCCTGTTGTTGGTATAGAAAGTGAAATTAGTCCCTTGGAGAGGGTATGATCAATGCCTTGTTAATCTAACCTTCAGCTGTTAACGATTTGCAGGAGGATTCCCCTTGATGCTGTGGCTTCAACTGAAATATTGTTCTAAGAGTTTCTGTCAAATCCCCCTTCTCGTCTTGTGCTGAAAGGGGATTGAGGGGAGTGCATCCTGAGGATCAGCTTTCCTTCTCTGCTTATATCTATGAATTCTTTTTAATAGCAACAAAGTAAACGAAAATATTTTGAAATTTTATTTTCAAATAATCTGCTTTGCTGAGATCTTTCAGATAAGACTATGAAAGATAAAATTCTTTAGAAAACTTACAAAGTTATCCACATTTCATAATGTAGGATTGTGAACAAAAAGAGAAGCAAGATGCTGTTCTCATTCAAAATACAACTATAGAAAAATATGCTCCAAATTCAAGTTCACAACCTTTTCCCTTTCTTTCAAAGGGCACCAGAGTTCACAGCTTGTGTTAGCTTAAGGAGTGTTATGAGTAGTGGGATGTGAAGAAAAAGAACTGCAGGCTTATCCCTGAAGGACTGGTTTGTTTTGGTTTCTCTCTCTCTCCCTCTCTCTCTCTCTCTCTCTCTCTCTCTCCACCCCCCCGCCCCTGCCATTTCCCTTATATTTAGGGGTTTCTTTTTTAGCAGAAATATCTATTTACTCATTGGGTATCCTGTTAGAACTCTGTACCTTTTTATTCTTTTAATCACAGTGTTGAACAGAAATAGAGTACTGAGGATACAGTTCATATTTCTAGTTGTTACAATAGTATAAGAGAAGAATCTAATCTCACTTGTGACCAGAGTCAAACTTAAAAAAGTAAAAGAAATGCTGAAGCATTCATTCAACTTGATGTCTCCCTGAGTTCTTAATAAATTCATTCCAGCTCAACAAAATATGTGATCCATAATTGTACCTGCAGGGCACTTCTCAGTTATCAAGTTATTTTGACAGTTCATCAGCCGTCCAATTTGCATAAACCTATACACTTAACTTTCTCAGAGTGAATTATTGGAACCAACTGGGTATTTTTCAATAACCAAATATACATGTCCCTTGAGTATGCTGAATGTATTTCTTGTTCAGTTCTGTTCAAGGGAGACATGAAATAGAGGAAATTATGGGTAGTTGTAAACTCTTAATTAGAGTATTCCGGAAATTAACTGAGAATAATTTGAGATATTATTCTCTGATTCTGACAGGAATGTGCAACCATATGAGTAGTTTTTTAGAGACTCTGTTATGATGGTTATTACTATTATTATTTTATAACTATTATCCTATCTTTTTCATAGTAACGTTTATGAAAAATATTTTACATTTAGGTTTACTTTCTATCTAAACAATTTTATGCAATTATATGAAATTATTTTACCTTTCCTCAGATATCATTAAGTTTTCATTTTATTTTTTAAAAATCCACCTTGGTTTCCCACTGGGCGGTTCGTACAAACATTCCAAAGCAATGAGCACTGGTTAGAAGTAAAGCTCTTAAAACAGTAAAAGAAGCAATGGGTGGGAAACAGGAATGAGAACATTCTTCAGCAACGCAAAGCACAGACTTCTAAGGGAATCTTCCCTCACCCTCTGCTCTTTGGAAAACTCTCATATACTGAAGAGCCTTCCATTCATTTGTATCTCCTCTAAACACATTACAATTTACTTTCTAAACAGTAGTAGGTCATTTATTGTTTACTGCCTTCTGGTCCCTTCATCCTCAGACTTCACCCTCAACATAACACTATAAGAACGTGTTTTGTTTTTTTTTAAATCGACCACGTATCAGACATCATTCCAGGCACAGGAGTTAAAACTAAAAGAACACCTCTGTTTCTCAAGTCGCACGCAAGCCTGCAGGAAGGGCTGGAAGGCAAACAGGTGAGCTTAATATCATGTGACAATTCTATGATGGGGTAAGCACAATACTCCACAGTGACTAGAGCCCATAGTGAAGTGGTGCCTAAAATAGGGTTGGAAAACAGGCAAGATTTGCTGAAGAGTATGACCCTTCAGGAGAAGTCTATGCTTAGACTTAAGAAATGAATGGGTGTTGGCCACTCGGATGATCACGTGAGACATCTGGGTAATGGCAAGTAGCAGAGTATGGAGGGAACAACTACTGCAAAGGGGGAAGAAGAAAGAAGGGACCAGAAGCAAAGCTGGATAAACAAAGGCCTCCATAGATCAGGCAAGAAATTATCCTCAGGCTATAAGGAACCTATGAAGAGTTTCCACCAGATTCACATTATGGAAATGTTTGGCTGTAAATGAAGTAGGACTAGAGACAATGATACCACTTAAGAGACAACTGTAGTAACCCAGAGCTTTGTATGACTTTGAGTAGGGAGTGTCTGCACCCCAGATTGCTACAGCATGTGAATTTACCTGAGGCCAAATTAATTTTCCAATAGATAACTAGAACATCACTCAGGCCTGGGACTCGCATAAGACAAGTGAAGCACTTGTCTTGGGCACAAAATTTAAGAAGGCACCAATAAATTCAGTAATTAAGATAAATAATACTTAGAATATTTTTAATAACAAATGTAAAAAATCCATGATGAACAAAACATCAAAAAGTTAAATAATGACAGTAGCTGAGTTCTTTGGGGATGTATGTGAAAATAGACCAATTCCCCATACAATGGGTTTCTTTTCAATCTTACTTGGAGAATTTCAGTTTATTCACTCAGTGTTGCTAACCAGCTAACTCACCTCGGAAGCCGAGACAGAACACCGGCTGACATCGATGTTAAGGCATCATCCAAAGGACCCGGTGGCTTCCCTTTGCGAATCCAGCTGACAACCAGTTCAAGCAGCATCAAGGAAATGAAAAATGGAGTTGCCTGGAAAGGAAATTGCAGAAAAGAGATGCTATTGTGCTCGGTATGAAATTCTTCCAAGTTTCCTGATTAGTCATTCCCAAAGTGGGAGGCCCAGAGTGATAGTTCATAGCAGAAAAAGTATATACCTATCCTAGAGGATCATTTCCTCCCAACAGGCAAAGAAACCTGATTATTTCAGACACACACTAAACAGGTGCTCAAATTCTATCATCCAGTTTGGACATGAAATATAACTATAGATGTAACCACGATAATTCTGCCAAGAAAATAAAAAGATTAGGCAGGACGTGTTTCAAGTTAGATCTAAAAAAATACATTTGAAAATAAGTGCAATAATCAGAAGTCTATTATCTACTTGCCTAAGGCCCACTTTAAAAGGCTTTCCTTAAGGATGCACATGATTCAAGTTTTTCATATTAGAATTACAGGAATCACAAAATTGAAACTGTAAGAACAAAAAATTGGCTTCTGAGTATTTCAGAGAATGAGGTCATTTTAAATGCTTGTTTTAGGCATCAAGTTTTATTCATACAGTATTTTTTTCTTATATCACAGAAAAAAATTCTTGTCATCCACAATTGATGACAAATATTGGACTAGGTTTGGTGTCATAATATTTTAAAAAATGATTTATGAAGATGCAAGTACCACAGTTTTTTCTTTAAAAAATCAGAAAGAAGAAGTGATATCATATCCTGAAAAAGTTATAGGTTTCACTCATTTGGAAGCTGATCATGAGTACTGAAGTTTTCTAAACTGAGCTCCTAAGAACATATTCTCTGATGTCATTTTCTTTTCTATTTCTGATCTCAACTAGTAAGTGTTGTAGGAACAACTTTGACAGGGTGGGGAACTTAAACATTCAAGTTCTAATTCTGGATATTTCCACTTCCAATCATAGCCAGGAAACGGAAGTGAAACATGCCTCTGAACACCTGAGTTTCAAAGAAAACTTGGTTTAAGCTGAGACTTGGGAAGTCAGGGTTGAACTCAGTCAGCTGTGTATCCATTCTGCAGAACTGTGCTGCTAAAATAAAGAGCAAATCGTTCCTGGGAGGTGGTAGACAAGTTTTCCCTTTAGAAACAAAATTGTTACAAAGTTTAGTGATGTCACATAACCACTAGGTACTGAGCTTCTAACAGCTAAATTTGTAAGGCCACTGTGTCCAGGAAAACTTTTTTAAAGTTTTATCATAGTCTGGAGTAACATATCAGGGAAGACAAGTTTAATAGGAGAAGATGGTCATGGATACTGCATGGACATTCAATTCAAGTGGAAATTCTACTTTTGCCCCATGCTTTTTTGAAACTATTATTTTTTATTAGAATTATTTGAAGAATGAACATGAACGAAACCCCCAAATGTGTTTAACTTACTTCTTATTAAGAGAAAAGCAAGAGTAGCCTCTTCCGGAGAGTCTCACCCGTTTTTGTTTTTGTTTTTTAACATCTTTATTGCAGTGTAATTGCTTTACAATGGTGTGTTAGTTTCTGCTGTATAACAAAATGAATCAGCTGTACATATACATATATCCCCATAACTCCTCCCTCTTGCGTCTCCCTCCCACCCTCCCTATCCCACCCCTCTAGGTGGTCACAAAGCACGGAGCTGATCTCCCTGTGCTATGCAGCTGCTTCCACTAGCTATCTATTTTACATTTGGTAGTGTATATATGTCCATGCCACTCTCTCACTTCGTCCCAGCTTACCCTTCCCCCTCCCTGTGTCCTCAAGTCCATTCTCTACATCTGCATCTTTATTCTTGTCCTGCCCCTAGGTTCTTCACAACCTTTTTTTTTTCTCTCAGATTCCATATATATGTGTTAGCATACAGTATTTGTTTTTCTCTTTCTGACTTACTTTACTCTGTATGACAGACTCCAGGTCCATCCACCTCCCTGAGAAAACCATAATTCAAAAAGAGTCATGTACCACAATGTTCATTGCAGCTCTGTTTATGATAGCCAGGACACAGAAGCAACCTAAGAGTCTCACCTTTTGTACATAATCAGGCACCTCTTCCAGGGTTTCAAATGACGTTTCATTGGGCTTCATCACGTAAAACATCATGCGAATTCCCTGGGAAACCGAAACATCCTGTTGGGCTTCTGGGTTCTTCATCTCTGCCCTTGTCTGACTCCCAGCTGGAGAGTATTTGTGATTCAGTGGTTGAAGCCAGAGGCTGAACAAAGAGGACGAGATGTGCTGCACAGATCAAGCCCTTTGTCAGAGAACAGCTAAAAGCAAAGCCCCACAGAGCACAGCCAACAGCAGATTCTGTGTGGAGAGACCGGAAAATACAAGGATCAATCAGGAACGAGTTCAGAGTTCAGGGACGCTGTCCCAGAAACAGCGCACGTGGGGGAGGGGAATGGGAGGAAGGGCTCCTGCCCAAATCAAGGATAAACAGTGGAGTCTGGCAGCAGGTGGAATAATTTATCATTAAAAAAGAAAAAAGACAAACAAACAAAACCACATGATACCTCCTTGGAAAGGAGAAGGAAAAAAAGTGATAGCAGGTGAAAGTTCGCTCTGAAAAAGTGGGTGGAAATTCAAAACTCCAATCACATGAAGAAAATACATTTTTTTCTCTTCCTTTTGAAATTCACAACGTGTTCAGGTTTGTAGTCTCCCCAAACAGTCACATTTCCTGAAAAGACAAGGTGCTCTAATCTCACTTAATAAGACTAAGCTCAAAAGTCAATAAGCACTGAATATATCTTACTGGTGATTGCCTATATATTTCTGGATGTGTATCATGTTAATATCTGAATGTCTGAAAACCAGTTTAGGGGCATGTAGCTTCTTGCATGATTTGCATTGTTTAATGGATCGCAACTATTCACATTTGTATTCTTCTTAGCACTAATGGGGACTCTGAAGAAGCTGTTAAGATGTTGCTGAGAGACCTTATCTCTGTTTTCCAGGAGGAGCATAGGTTGACTGTGCCTCTTAGACTAGAAGGCCCTTAATTGATTGCATCACCAGTGAGTACGTGGAGCTTTCCTGATTAGCCCTCCACCTAGAAAAGCTGAGGTCATGCTTTGGCTACCACCTCATCTTTTTAAAATGTTTATGTAGATTTAATTAGATTATTAATACATGATTGTTTTAGGAGAAATAAGTAGATACTATAGATAAGCAACAAATAAGTTACTACCCAGAGACACTACTAACATTCTGATATATGTATAATCAGTTCCACTGTCATGACATACTTGTTGCTAAAAATCACTGCACTATGCAAGTTTGTGCAATAAAAACCATGGGGCTAATGAGAAAAATGAGATTAGAGTGCAATACTCAAAAACATCTTAATGGTCCACAAGGAGAAAAAAATCGGAACCTAATAAAAATGGTAGCACACTTTTACACATGCATGTGTTGACTTTAAAAAAAGAAAGCACAACGTGAGAGTTGCAAGTTAAGTTTTATCTGGGGCAAAATGAGGACTATAGCCCAGGAGACAGCATTTCAGATAGCTCTGACAAACTGCTCCAAAGAGGTAGGGGGGAAGGTCAGTATATATGTGATTTTGGCCAAGGGGTGTACATGCAATCAAGCACATATTTTTTGTAGAAGGTTTCTGCTAGTCTCGTGATGGTTACTGCTAGTCACGACGAACAGATGTTGCCATAAAGGATTTTAGTGCTTTTCTAGATATGAGGAGATACAAGAATTGGGCTCATAAATTGGCTCCTGAAAATATCTAACTATCTGAAGACCTGTTTTGCCAGTTTTTCCCAGAGCACAGAGTGCCTCATTTCTGCTCTCCACCCTGAGCTCCTTTCAGGGGGTGTTGAAAGTCAGCAGCTGCAGCAGCACATGATTTAATCCTTGTAGAGGTAGATGGCAAGTACCAATGGCAAGTGCCAATTTGTAGTTGACACATGTTATATGGTGAAGAAATGCATAAATACTACAATAAATATGGTATTTCATCTTGAAAAAGACCTGACCTGACCTTTGTTCGTGGAATCGGGCCTTGGAAGAGTCGCAGATTGTGAGTTACTGTGGAGTATGCGAGGAGGCTTATCTGAAATCATACAGAAAGTTGTAAAACCTGTGGTCAGGATACCATAGTTCATAACACATAGGTAGACTGGGGACACCAGTAGATGTTTAAGGTGCGTGCAGATGCGTGCATTTTGTGTCTTCCTAAGCCTTTCTGTTTAGTTGGGTGCTACCTTTAGCATTCACCTGGAATTTATCCCTGACAAAATCACATACAAACATAGATGGCACACTCAAATTATTCCGTAATATATTAATCCTGTTGAAACAAATTTGTACTTTCAAAATATTGCAGAACTGACTGTACTTTCAGGGGATTCCCATTACAAATGAATACATATGGACATACATATTTAATGAAAGTGATCGTATTAGACACAATATTTTATTACCTGCTTTAAAAATTCTTTGAAATTACAAACATTATGCATCATGGGAGAAAAAAAATCCACACATAGAGGTATATAAAGTAAAAAGTAGGAGCACACCTTCCCCTCAAAAAATACATACACGCCTCCCTTCAACTTCTCACTAACAACTTATCCTGGAGGGTATTTTGTCATAACTGTTTCTCCCTACAAATGTTAATTGTTATCATCATTATCATCATTTAACATTTAAACACACACATATTGATTTTTTTAAACTGACCATATTAAATAAAGATATAGCAACTTTCCTTCTTTTTTTTTTTTTTTTTTTTTTTTTTTGTGATATGCGGGCCTCCCTCTGTTGTGGGCTCTCCCGTTGCGGAGCACAGGCTCCGGACGCGCAGGGGCCACGGCTCACGGGCCCACCCGCTCCGCGGCATGTGGGATCCTCCCAGACCGGGGCGCGAACCCGGTTCCCCTGCATCGGCAGGCGGACGCGCAACCACTGCGCCACCAGGGAAGCCCCAACTTTCCTTCTTGAAGTCAACAACTTATCAGGAAAATTCTTCCACTCCGTATATGGTGATACAGCATTTTTTTTTTTTTTTAACTGGCTGCACTGCTGTGTGCGTATTCCAAGCAGGCAAACAAAATTATTTAAAGTATTTAAAGTAAAGAACTTTAATGCAAAGAATTAATTACAGAGATGATGAAAGAAGTAAAAAGCCAAATGGGCATAAAGAGGCAATCTAAAGGTTAATATCAGTAGGAAGCCACTAGCATCCTTAAACTATAGATGGAAAAAGAGGTTACGTGAGTAGAGCGTGGGGGCTGTGGTCACCCAGGGAAAGTTAGAACCATGATGGGCCTGTTAAGAAAGAGCAGAGAGGGGATGAAAAAAGTACTTCCTGCCAACCAATCTCCCAGCAGTACTTCCCCTTGGCCTAAAGGAGTCCAAAGCCAGGTGAGGGAGGATCCTAGGAAAGGAAGTCTGCAGGGGGCAGCTCCTGGAGAACACAGCAGGGAAGGAGAAGGGGAGGACTGGATCTAAAGAAAAAGTCAACCAAGGGCCAGCACACCATCATAACTTACTTGTTTCTCCATTGTTGTGCAATTAAGTGTAGTCTTGCAGTTGGGCTAATAAGTTTAATGCAGCAACCAACATCACTGTATAAATACCTTGTACACTTGTGCACATTTTCGAATTAGATTTCTAGCAGTGGAATTACGTTGTTGAAGGCTTTATAAAATTTATATTTTGATAGTCATGCCAACTTCACCTCCAAAATTGCATTTCCCTCTTGCTAACGCTGGCTACTATCAATCTTTTACAGTTTTTAGCCAATTGATTGGTGAAAAACGACATCTTGTTTTAATTTGCATTTCCCCAGTGACTTTGAAAATCTTTTCAATACATTTATTAGCCATTTGTTTTTCTTTGTGTGTGATTTACTTTTTAATACATGTTGCACATGATTTTATTATATTGTCTTTTTGTATTGATTTATGGGCTATTTCTATTCTATATATGTATATATTTCTCTCATCTATGTGGTAAATGTTCTCTCTTTTTATTTTATTTTAACTTTGCTATAAATATGTTGTCATACAGCGATTGTAACTGTGTGTGTGCTATTATCTTTTATTTTATTACTTCTGACTTTGGGTCTTGCTTATAAATGTATTTTCACCAGAATTCTGTAAAAAAGATGTTTTATATTTTCTTCTAGAATGCTTTCTTCTAGGATTTTTAAGCATCATTCCTTTCATCAACTGGAATTTAGTTTTGAAAATGTTATGAAGTCATTATTTCATGTTATATCCTCCCTAACTCCCTTTGATGGATCACAGTTCTTCCCATACCATTAATTAGTCAATACTTTTCACACTATTCTTCTACTTGACTGTTTCCAGGCTCTCCACTCAGGTCCACTGATGTATGTGTCTATTCTTGTCCTGGTACAATGCTGTCTTAATTACTGTATTATCGTAATAAGTTCTGGTAACTTGTAGAACAGTTGCTCATTTATGAATATTGTTTTTCAGAAATTGTAAACTTTTTTTTCACATTTGCTCTCATGAATCTATTAAGACTAAACTTGAAGGAGTTCTATTGGTATTTTACTAGAACTTCACTAAATTCATGATTGATTTGGAAGCATTGACATCACAGGCATTCAGTAAACTTGTCTGGAACAAATGAATCTATATACTACAATCATTTAAACTTAACTCAGTATTTAAATGATGCTAATGCTCACTACCAATCCTTGTATTCCTTATTTTCTCCATTCTTTTTTTTTTTTTTTTGTACTGGCTTAGATTGCAAAGTTTTCTTTCTTTTTTCCAGAAGTTTACATATATGAATGCATGTTATACTATAATATTTTCTTACCTATATATGTGAGGAGTAACTTAGCTAAATATAAATCTCTAGGTCAAAAATTTGTCCCCCCACAAAAAAAATTCAACAGAAACAAACACTTTCACTGGAAATCTGTCAGGTGAAGCCAAGGTATGTAGAACAGAGGACGTTAAGCCTTTACCTGAACTAGAAAGGAAGCCCAAGATAGTTCCAGGTGCATTTCTGCCCAAATATCTCAGTCACAACTTCCTAGTCAATGGGGCCTTGCTGGCAGTCCCTTTTTTAATCCAGTTAAAGTGGAAATGCTTGGGAAGAGCCTGATATGAGTAAGAAGCATCTCACGAGAATGCAAGACATGAAACCCTGCTACTCTTGGTGCCCACGTTTGCAAATAACTCAGCACAAAAAGCCATCAGAAACTTTTTGTAAAGAAAAATCATTTAAAAAACTGATTGGGGGCTTCCCTGGTGGCGCAGTGGTTGAGAGTCCGCCTGCCGATGCAGGGGACACGGGTTCGTGCCCCAGTCCGGGAAGATCCCCCATGCCGCGGAGCG
>NC_041218.1:70447376-70452541 GCF_002837175.3 Physeter macrocephalus
CTGTGGAGCGGCTAGGCCCATGAGCCATGGCCACTGAGCCTGCACGTCTGGAGCCTGTGCTCCGCAACGGGAGAGGCCACAACAGTGAAAGGCCCGTGTGCAGCAAAAAAAAAAAAGAAAAAAGAAAAACAAACTGGGAACCTCTAGTGATATTGATAACTGTCCATTCCTATTGATATTAGGAACCTCTAGTGATATTGATAACAAAGAGAAATCACAGTAATTTAAACAGGGAAATTATAAAGAATTGTCAGCTATAATTGGGAATTGGAATAATGACAGAGTGACCAATAAAATTTAAGGGAACCAGAAAGAGCATAGCAATAGCAGATGAAAGGGGCAGGCAGTACCTCTAGGGCTGGACTAAGGAACTTGCCAGAAATTGTTTTGGAGGAGGACAAGACTGCTGGCTGACCCACTAGCTTTGACCCAACTGGAGGCACTCAGAGGCCCTCATCTCCTCCCCTGTGCTTGGAATACATATAGCTCTGCCCACCCTTCCCACAGCTGGAGCCATTTTCAAGGACACAATCTTGAGAGAGCAATGTGTTGTTGAAACGTCTGGACTGACTAGTGACTGAACCAGTCAAGACCTCATATAAACTTTTAAGATTCTGGCAGATGGGTGCAGAGATCTACTTGTTCTGTGGCTGCTGCAGACAAGCCTTGTATGTAAGTTTTCTTGCCTGTTAAACCTGCCACCTCCCAATCTGGAGTGGCCTCTTTCTTTGGTCTCTCCTTGCCCTCCGGGTATGGGGGACAGTTTCAGATTTCACCTGGGAAGTTTCCAAGGATTCAAACCAACAAATCTGCCCTCTAGGATGACTAAGGAAGCTCTTTACCAGGGGTATCTCACCAAGGCACTTCCCTACAAAACCACCTGAGGGGGTAAAGGCTCTGGCTTCCAAGCATTGCAGGAACTGGGCACTGGAGAATCCTGATGCTGCACAGTGCTGTGTGGTACTGCCAAGTGAGCACAAGAAACCAGAGAGGAAAACCTTTTCCTTCAACAATGACCGTGCAGGGCCCACTCCTGGCAAAGCCTAACGTTATGTCAGCTAGCACACGACCAATATTTAAGGGCTCAGATCCATTTTTGCAGATCAGGCAATGAAGTGTGAACTTGGATATGAGAAGCAATACCTTATAACTAACACTAAACATAACACTCTTGAGTAATTATAAAAACTCTTCCTCATCATAGCCTCTTATGCATGTGACACAGTTTCAATGTTCATGAAATTATAAATCACGTAAAAACAGTTTTCTAAGAGGTGTTCATTGTAAGAGAAGGGGAGGGGGAGAGTTTCTATGTAGAGCTCTGCATTTTCTTTTAGTATTTAACATTTCAGATTAATATGAAGTCTGAGTTCAACTTGACTTTTTTTTTTCCCTAGGTTAGCCATTTCTGCCTCTTGGATGTTCATAGAATACTTTTATGTCCTTGAAATTAAATCATTTTGGTGTGTAGTTTCTTTGATAGGAATATTTTAAAGAGGTAAACCTCCTTAAACCTCAGATTCTAATTCTAATTTCTAATTTTCCTTTAAGGAAATTTTCTATAATTGTATTTTTGGCTATTATTTCTATTCCATTTTTTTAATACTTATTCACAAATGTGATTTATCTATTTAGCAGATCACATTTGTCTTTCACATACATATATTGTCTCTGACCACTTTCATCTTTTATTTTCTAATGCACTCTGATTTGCTCAAGGTTATGCTTTAGGTGTATTTTTCTTCACTGTTTCTTTTTTCCTTCAGGTTCCTCTTTAAATTCTACAGTAACATTATTTGTTTTCTTAAATCCTTTCCTTAACTCTCTTAGTATTTCTATTATGTCTATTTCTTATCATATAATCTCTTTTTTCTTCAGATTTTTTTCCTATTTAACTTCTTCATGTGCATAAAACAGTGCTGCCTAAAATTCTTCTTAATTACCTGGGGATGGTAATACTCAGGATACTCAAAAGGATGCCCTTCATCTACTTTTGGAAATCTCTTTCTGTGGCCTCATCCCCAATTTGTTTATCTTTGAATGGGTACAGGTCTTTTTGTGCTTTTTTTCCCCCAGAAAAACACATGTGGATGATTATTCCTTGGTACTATATCTTCAGGCCTATGTGGCATTTTGGAGATTAGGTTTATCTTATTAATTCAACCTGAGGTGGGGGAGGAGGAGCTCTGAATGTGACAAGTCTCCACCAGTCTCTGCCTGTTTTTTCAGCCAATTGGAACTGCTGTAGTGGTGGCCAGCTTTCCTCATCTTGACTCTCTTCTTGACCTATATTACTTGTCATACAAAAAGACCATTTAAGGTATTTTTCCTGTAATTTCTCTTTATTGAGGCTGGAGTGTCCATGGCCCATCATGAAGGGCTTCCAGTCAGAAACCTTGTCTTTTGATTTTGGACAATTTGACAACTGGGAAAAATAAGAATTTGTTTATGGAAAAGGTTCTCAGCATTTGGGTTCTCTCTTTTGTGAGAAATTCTATCCTCCCCTCCACCCTAGATGATCCCATCCTCCTCTGCTGTCTTTGGCACCAACGGCCAAAATGACTCCAATTAGACTGAGTCAGTCTTAGCCGTAGTTCTCACCACCAGTCCTGACCACATGCAGATTACAGGGTTCATCCACCACAATGGAGGGATCAAACTCTGCTTTTGCAAAACTGGGTTGGAGAAGTAGCTTATTGTGTAGTCATCTTTCTATTAAGTGTTAAAAATCACACATTAAGTTGAACTTCAATGTGGATGCAAGAAAGGAGACTCTCATTTTTTTCTTGGTGCTACCACAATTTTATCCCTCTGAAAAAGGGGGTATTTAGTTTGCCATTTACTCCAGAACTGATGAAGTCCTTTCTCTCCTATATTAATTTGCTAAAGCTGCCTTAACAAAATGTCATAGACTTAGTGGCTTAATCAACATAAATTTATTTTCTCACAGTTCTGGAGGCTGGAAGTCCAAGATCAATGTGTTGGCAGATTTGGTTTCTTCTGATGCCTCTCTCCTTGACTTGTAGATGGATGTCTTTTCGCCATGTCCTCATATGGCCTTTCCTTTGTGTACACACATACTTGTCGTTTCTCTTACTCTTATAAGACCACCAGTCCTATCGGATTAGGGCTCCACCCATAAGACATCATTTGACCTTAGTTACTGCTGTAAAGGCCCTATATCCAAATACAGTCATATTGGGAGGAAAGACTTCAACATATGAATTTTGAGGAGTCACAATTCAGTCGATAACACCTCTTCATATATCCTTCTTTTTAGTCATTTGAGTGAATTTCTGGGAATTAGACTGGAAACATGCTCTTATATCATCCTCTTTAAAAGTTTATTTTTCTAAGGTCATAAAAGCAATATAAGTTCACTGTAGAAATACAGAAAAATGCAGAATATGCTTAAGAAAAAAAGTAAACCATCATAATCCCACTAATCAAATTAGAGACTCATTAACCTTTTAACATATCAATACATCTTATGTTCAAGGTTTTTTCAGGGACATTATTTCACATAAATGAGTTCAGACTATGCATAATTTTAGGTCCACCTTTTTAAAATCTGGAAGTCACATGATGAATGACAAAGTCTCAAAATGGAAGATGTCCTGGTCTTTGAGTCACTACTTGGAGGAGAGCTATCCATCAATCAGAACATTCTGTAAGCAAAATTTATAATTATAATGTGTTTTGTGTTTCATTTGTTATTATTTGAGGCTAATGGTGGCCTAACCAATATACACAAAAAGGCATTGGAGGGTTTTGATCAGAAGAATCACATAATCTGACATCAGTCTGGTTTCTATGGGAGAAATAGGCTTCAGAGGAGGAGAATGAAAGCAAGGGAGTGTTCAGAAGTGATTGTTACAGTCCAGGAACTACACGAAGGTGACTTACACTAGGAAGGTTTCAGTGGAAGTAGTGAGAAGGGGAAAGATTCTGGATACATTTTGATTATAAAGCTGACAAGGACTTCCCTGGTGGCACAGTGGTTAAGAATCCGCCTGCCAGCACAGGGGACACAGGTTCAAGCCCTAGCCCGGGAAGATCCCACATGTCGCGGAGCAACTAAGCCCGTGCACCACAACTACTGCTTCTGCTCTCTAGAGCCCGTGAGCCACAACTACTGAGCCCGCATGCCACAACTACTGAAGCCCACATGCCTAGAGCCCATGCTCCACAACAAGAGAAGCCACCACAATGAGAAGCCCACACATTGCAACGAAGAATAGCCCCTGCTCTCCACAACTAGAGAAAGCCCGTGTGCTCCAATAAAGACCCAATGCAGCCAAAAATAAAAATAAATAAATTAATTTTTTTTAAAAAGTTGACAAGGTTTACTAACAGACTGGATAAGGGAACAGGCATAGTTTCAAAAATTTGGTTTAAGTAGATGAAAGAACGGAGTGGTTATTAACTACTATGGACAAACTGGGGGATTTGGCTTTAAACAGGGTATGAGATGGCTACAGACATCTAAGTGGAGATGGTGTAGCAATTGGATATATAAATCTGAAGCTCAAAATAGGAGAATTAGTTATGAATAGAAAGGAAAAAGTACTGACAAGAATAGAATAGCTACAAGCCAAACGTAAGAATGATTTCCATATATAGATTTTTCAACCATGTTCATATGCATAAAAAATACTGATTTTTAGGGCTTCCCTGGTGGCGCAGTGGTTGCGCGTCCGCCTGCCGAAAAAAAAAAAAAATACTGATTTTTAATTTGAAAATCATGTCTAGTATGTTTATTTTATTTGCATGACAAAATTTTTATAGTTCAAATAGATAAAACATAAAATATTATAATTTGCACATTATTATGAATAATCTTATTATGGAAGTAACTGAATTTTTTTTTCGAGTATTAACAGTCTCATTTTCAGCTGCTAGAATGTCCAGTGTAGTTTTTTTTTAATTTTTGAATTTTATTTATTTTTGTATACAGCAGGTTCTTATTAGTCATCAATTTTATACACATCAGTGTATACATGTCAATCTCAATCACCCAATTCATCACACCACCACCACCACCACCACCCCCGCTACTTTCCCCCCTTGGTGTCCATACGTTTGTTCTCTACAACTGTGTCTCAATTTCTGCCCTGCAAACCAGTTCATCTGTACCATTTTTCTAGGTTCCACATATATGTGTT
>NC_041218.1:70453776-70454982 GCF_002837175.3 Physeter macrocephalus
TCATCTTGTTTATGGTTTCCTTTGCTGTGCAAAAGCTTTGAAGTTTAATTAGGTCCCATTTGTTGATTTTTATTTCCATTACTCTAGGAGGTGGGTCAAAAAAGATCTTGCTGTGATTTATGTCATAGAGTGTTCTGCCTATGTTTTCCTCTAAGAGTTTTATACTGCCCGGTCTTACATTTAGGTCTCTAATCCATTTTGAGTTTATTTTAGTGTATGGTGTTAGGGAGTGTTCTAATTTCATTCTTTTACATGTAGCTGTCCAGTTTTCCCAGCACCACTATTAAAGAGGCTGTCTTTTCTCCATTGTATACCTTTGCCTCCTTTGTCATAGATTAGTTGACCATAGGTGCGTGGGTTTATCTCTAGGCTTTCAATCTTGTTCCATTGACCTATGTTTCTGTTTTTGTGCCAGTATCATATTGTCTTGATTACTGTAGCTTTGTAGTATAGTCTGAACTCAGGGAGTCTGTTTCATTGTCTTTAATTTATTTCATCAGTGTCTTATAGTTTTCTGCATACAGGTATTTTGTCTCCCTAGGTTGGTTTATTCCTAGGTATTTTATTCTTTTGGTTGCAATGGTAAATGGGAGCGTTTCCTTAATTTCTCTTTCAGATTTGTCATCATTAGTGTATAGGAATGCAAGAGATTTCTGTGCATTAATTTTGTATCCTGCAACTTTACCAAATTCATTGATTAGCTCTAGTAGTTTTCTGGTGGCATCTAGGATTCTCTATGTATAGTATCATGTCATCTGCAAACAGTGACAGTTTTACTTCTTCTTTCCCAATTTGCATTCCTTTTATTTCTTTTTCTTCTCTGATGGTCATGGCTAGGACTTCCAAAACTATGTCGAATAATAGTGGTGAGAGTGGACATCCTTGTCTTGTTCCTGATCTTAGAGGAAATGCTTTCAGTTTGAGAATGATGTTTGCTGTGTGTTTGTCGTATATGGCCTTTATTATGTTGAGGTAGGTTCCCTTTATGCCCACTTTCTGGAGAGTTTTTATCATAAATGGGTTTTGAATACTGTCAAAAGCTTTTTCTGCATCTATTGAGATTATCATAAGGTTTTTATTCTTCAATTTGTTAATATGGTTTATCACATTGATTTGCATATATTGAAGAATCCTTGCATCCCTGGGATAAATCCCACTTGATCATGGTCTATGATCCTTTTAATGTGCTGTTGGATTCTGTTTGCT
>NC_041218.1:70456415-70470339 GCF_002837175.3 Physeter macrocephalus
TTTCAGTTTTCTTAAATTTACTGAGGCTTGATTTGTGATCCAAGATGTGATCTATCCTGGAGAACGTTCCGTGCGCACTTGAGAAGAAAGTGTAATCTGCTCTTTTTGGATGGAATGTTCTATAAATATCAATTAAATCTATCTGGTCTATTGTGTCCTTTAAAGCTTCTGTTTTCTTATTTATTTCCATTTTGGATGATCTGTCCATTGGTGTAAGTGAGGTGTTAAATCCCCCACTATTGTGTTACTGCCAATTTCCTCTTTTATAGCTGTTAGCAGTTGCCTTATGTATTGAGGTGCTCCTATGTTGGGTGCATATATATTTATAATTGTTATATCTTCTTCTTGTTATATCTTTATAATTGTTATATCCCTTGATCATTAGTAATGTCCTTCCTTGTATCTTGTAACATTCTTTATTTTAAAGTCTATTTTATCTGATAGGAGTATTGCTACCCCAGCTTTCTTTTGATTTCCACGTGTATGGAATATCTTTTTCCATCCCCTCACTTTCAGTCTGTATGTGTCCCTAGGTCTGAAGTGGGTCTCTTGTAGACAGCATATAGATGGGTCTTGTTTTTGTATCTATTTAGCAAGTCTGTGTCTTTTGGTTGGAGCATTTAATCCATTCACGTTTAAGGTAATTATCTATATGTATGTTCCTATAACCATTTTCTTAATTGTTTTGGGTTTCTTTTTGTAGATCCTTTTCTTCTCTTGTGTTTCCCACTTAGAGAAGTTCATTTAGCATTTGTTGTAGAGCTGGTTTGGTGGTGCCTAATTCTCTTAGTTTTGGCTTGTCTGTAAAGCTCTTGATTTCTCCATTGAATCTGAATGAGATCCTTGCTGGGCAGAGTAATCTTGCTTGTACATTCTTCCCTTTCATCGCTTTAAGTATATAATGCCACTCCCTTCTGGCTTGTAGAGTTTCTGCTGAGAAATCACCTGTTAACCTTATGGGAGTTCCCTTGTATGTTATTTGTCATTTTTCCCTTGCTACTTTCAATAATTTTTCTTTGTCTTTAATTTTTGCCAATTTGATTACTATGTGTCTCGGCATGTTTCTCCTGAGTTTATCCTGTATGGGACTCTCTGCGGTTCCTGGACTTGGGTGGCTATTTCTTTTCCCATGTTAGGGAAGTTTTTGACTGTAATCTCTTCAAATATTGTTTCTTCTTTAATTCTTCTAGGTCTTTGTTAAACATTTCTTGCATCTTCTTGATCTTTGCCTCCATTCTTTTTCCGAGGATCCTGGATCATCTTCACTATCATTATTCTGAATTATTTTTCTGGAAGGTTGCCTATCTCCACTTCATTTACTTGTTTTTCTGTGGTTTTATCTTATTTCTTCATCAGGTACGTAGCCCTCTGCCTTTTTATCTTGTCTATCTTTCTGTGAATGTGGCTGCAGGATTGTAGTTCTTCTTGCTTCTGCTGTCTGTCCTCTGGTGGATGAGGCTACCTAAGAGGCTTCTGCAAGTTTCCTGATGGGAGAGACTGGAGGTGGATAGAGCTGAGTGTTGATCTGGTGGGCAGAGCTCAGTAAAACTTTAATCCACTTGACTGCTGATAGGTGGGTTGGGCTCCCTCCCTGTTGGTTGTTTGGCCTGAGGCAACCCAACACTGGAGCCTACAGGCTCTTTGGTGGGGCTAATGGCAGACTCTTGGAGGACTCAGGCCAAGGAGTACTTCCCAGAACTTCTGCTGCCAGTGTCCTTGTCCTCATGGTGAGCCACAGCCACCCCCCGCCTCTGCAGGAGACCCTCCAACACTAGCAGGTAGGTCTGGTTCCGTCTCCTATGGGGTCACTGCTCCTTCCCCTGGGTCCTGATGCGCACACTACTTTGTGTGTGCCCTCCAAGAGTGGAATCTCTGTTTCCCCCAGTCTTGTCGAAGTCCTAGAATCAAATCCCACTAGCCTTCAAAGTCCGATTCTCTAGGAATTCCTCCCCCCGTTGCCGGCCCCCCAGGTTGGGAACCTGATGTGTGGCTCAGAACCTTCACTCCAGTGGGTGGACTTCTGTGGTCTAAGTGTTCTCCAGTCTGTGAGTCACCCACCCAGCAGTTATGGGATTTGATTTTATTGTGATTGAGCCCCTCCTACCATCCCATTGTGGCTTCTCCTTTGTCTTTGGATGTGGGGTATCTTTTTTGGTGAGTTCCAGTGTCTTCCTGTCGATGGTTGTTCAGCAGTTAGTTGTGATTCTGGTCTTCTCACAAGAGGCAGTGAGAGCACATCCTTTTACTCCACCATCTAGGTCAAACTCTCACATATATCTTATGGCCTTGGAGACCAAGGTGATCATAACTCTTTCTTGCTATGCAGAACCTACAGTTGCATATCAGTACCAGCATGGACTTTGAAAGTCATTCTTCCTTCCTCCATCTTTAAATGACAGGGGGTTAAATGCTTCTCATATTGCCCTACTCTGTCCTCCTCTTTCTAGTTTATGGACTCTTGTGATTACACTGGGTCTACCAGGATAATTCGGTTTTGTTTTTTTTTAATACATCTTTACTGGAGTATAATTGCTTCACAATGCTGTGTTAGTTTCTGTTGTACAACAAAGTGAACCAGCGATATGCATACATACATTCCCACATCCCCTAACTCTTGAGCCTCCCTCCCACCCTCCCTATCCCACCCCTCTAGGTTGGCGCAAAGCACAGAGCTGACTGCTCTGTGCTATGCTGCTCCTTCCCATTAGCTATCTATTTTACATTTGGTAGTGTATATATGTCCATGACACTCTCTCACTTAGCCACAGCTTCCCCTCCCTTTCCCCCTGTGTCCTCAAGTCCATTCTCTATGTCTGCATCTTTATTCCTGACCTGCCACTAGGTCCATCAGTACCATTTTTTTTTTTAGATTCCATATATATGAATTAGCATATGGTATTTGTTTTTCTCTTTCTTACTTTACTCTGTATCACAGACTCTACGTCCATCCACCTCACTACAAATAACACAATTTCGATTTTTTAATGGCTGAGTAATATTCCACTGTATATATGTGCCACATCTTCTTTATCCATTCATCTGTCGATGGACACTTAGGTTGCTTCCATGTCCTGGCTATTGTACATAGTGCTGCGATGAACATTGTGGTACATGTCTCTTTTTGAATTGTTGTTTTCTCAGGGTCTATGCCCAGTAGTGGGATTGCTGGGTCATATGGTAGTTCTATTTTTAGTTTTTTAAGGAACCTCCATACTGTTCTCCATAGTGGTTATATCAACTTACACTCTGACCAACAGTGCAGGAGGGTTCCCTTTTCACCACACCCTCTCCAGCATTTATTATTTCTAGATTTTTTGATAATGGCCATTCTGACTGGTGTGAGCTGATACCTCATTGTAGGGTTGATTTGCATTTCTCTAATAATTAGTGATATTGAGCATCTTTTCAGGTGCCTCTTGGCCATCTGTATGTTTTCTTTGGTGAAATGTCTATTTAGGTCTTCCACCCATTTTTAAATTGGGTTGTTTGTTTTTTTGATATTGAGCTCCATGAGCTATTTGTATATTTTGGAGATTAATCCTTTGTTATTTCATTTGCAAACATTTTCTTCCATTCGGAGGGTTGTCTTTTCATCTTGTTTATGGTTTCCTTTGCTGTGCAAAAGATATTATGTTTAATTAAGTCCCATTTGTTTATTTTTGGTTTTATTTTCATTACTCCAGGAGGAGGGTCCAAAAAGATGTTGCAGTGGTTCATGTCAAAGAGTTTTTTTCCTATGTTTTCCTCTAAGAGTTTTATAGTGTCTGGTCTTACATTTAGGTCTTTAATTCATTTGGAGTTTATTTTTGTGTATGGTGTTAGGGAGTGTTCTAATTTCATTCTTTTATGTGTAGCTGTCCAGTTTTCCTAACACCATTTATTGAAGAGGCTGTCTTTTCTCCATTGTATGTTCTTGCCTCCTTTGTCATAAATTAGGTGACCATATATGCGTGGGTATATCTCTGGGCTTTCTATCCTGTTCCATTGATCTATATTTCTATTTTTGTGCCAGTACCGTACTGTCTTGATTACTATAGCTTTGTAGTGTAGTTTCATGTCAGGGAGCCTGATTCCTCCAGCTCCGTTTTTCTTTCTCAAGATTGCTTTGGCTACTTGGAGTCTTTTGTGTCTCCATACAAATTGTAAAATTTTTTTGTTCTAATTCTGTGATGAGTGGCATTGGAAATTTGATAGGGATTGCACTGACTCTGTAGATTACTTTGGGTAGTATAGTCATTTTCACAATATTAATTCTTCCAATCCAAGAACATGGTATATTTCTCCATCTGTTTATGTCACCTTTGATTTCTTTCATCCGTGTTTTATAGTTTTCTGAGTACAAGTCTTTCACCTCCTTAGGTAGGTTTATTCCTAGGTATTTTATTCTTTTTGCTGTGATGGTAAATGGGATTGTTTCCTTAATTTCTCTTTCTGACTTTTCATTGTTAGTGTATAGGAATGCCAGAAATTTCTGTGCATTAACTTTGTATCCTGCAACCTTACCAAATTCATTGATTAGTTCTAATAATTTTCTGGTGGCAACTTTAGGATTTTCTATGTATAGTATCATGTCATCTGCAAAGTGACAGTTTTACTTTTTCTTTTCCAATTTGTATTCCTTCTTTTTCTATTTGTTCTCTGATTTCCGTGGCTAGGACGTCCAAAACTATGCTGTATAAGAGTGGCAAGAGTGGACATCCTTGTCTTGTTCCTGATCTTAGTGGAAATGTTTTCAGTTTTTCACCACTGAGTATGACGTTTGCTGTGGGTTTGTCATGTACAACCTTTATTATGTTGAGGTAGCTTCCCTCTATGCCCATTTTCTGGAAAATTTTTATCATAAATTGGTGTTGAATTTTGTCAGAAGCTTTTTCTGCATGTATTGAGATGATCATATGGTCTTTATTCCTTAATTTGTTAATATGGTGTATCACATTGATTGATTAGCATATACTGAAGAATCCTCACATTCCTGGGATAAGTCCCACTTGATCTGGCGTATGATTCTTTTATTATATTGTTGGATCCTGTTTGCTAGTATTTTGTTAATGATTTTTGCATCTATGTTCATCAGTGATATCGGTCGATAATTTTCTTCTGTGATATCTTTTTCTTTTTTTGGTATCAGGGTGATGGTGGCTTTGTAGAACGAATTTGGGAGTGTTCCTCCTGCAATTTTATGGGAGATTTTGAGAAGGATCGGTGTTAGTTCTTCTCTAAATGTTTGATAGAATTTGCCTGTGACACCATCGTCCAGGACTTTTGTTGGAAGAGTTTTAATTACTGTTTCAATTTCATTACTTGTGTTAGGTCTGCTTGTATTTTCTAATTCTTCCTGGTTCAGTCTTGGAAAATTGTACCTTTCCAAGAATCTGTCCATTTCTTCATGGTTGTCCATTTTATTGGCATATAGTTGTTTATAGTAGTCTCTTATAATCCTTTGTATTTCTGTGGTGTCAATTGTGATTGCTCCTTTTTCATTTCTAATTTTTTTTTTTTTTTTTTTGTGGTACACGGACCTTTCACTGTTGTCTTCTTGATGAGTCTGACTAAGGGTTTATCAATTTTGTTTATCTTCTCAAAGAACTAACTTTTAGTTTTACTGATCTTCGCTATTGTTTTCTTCGTTTCTATTTCATTTATTTCTGCGCTGATCTTTATGGTTTCTTTCCTTCTACTGACTTTGGGTTTTCTTTGTTCTTATTCCTCTAGTTGCTTAGGTGTAATGTTTGATTGTTTATTTGAGATTTTTCTTGTTTTTTGAGGTGAGATTGAATTGCTATAAACTGCCCTCTTAGAACTGCTTTTGCTACATCCCATAGGTTTTGGGTCGTCATGTTTTCGTTATTTGTTTTTATGTATTTTTTTATTTCTTCTTTGATTTCTTCATTGATCTCTTGGTTATTTAGTCAATTAAATCTATCTGGTCTACTGTGTCATTTAAAGCTTGTGTTTCCTTATTTATTTTCTGTTTGAATAATCTGTCCATTGGTGTAAGTGGGGTGTTAAAGTTCCCTACTAATATTATGTTACTGTTGATTTCCCCTGTCATGGTTGTTAGCATTTGCCTTATGTATTGAGGTGCTTCTATGTTGGGTGCATAAACATTTATAATTGTTATATCTTCTTCTTGGATTGATCCCTTGATCATTATGTAGTGTTCTTCCTTATCTCTTGTAACAGCATTATTTTAAAGTCTATTTTATCTGATATGAATACTGCTACTCCAGCTTTCTTTTGATTTCCATTTGCATGGTATATCTTTTTTCCATCTCTTCACCTTCAATCTGTATGTTTCCCTAGGTCTGAAGTGGGTCCCTTGTAGACAGCATATATATGGGTCTTGTTTTTGTATCCATTCAGCCAGTCTGTGTCTTTTGATTGGGGCATTTAATCCATTTACATTCAAGGTTATTATCTATATGTATGTTCCTATTACCATTTTCTTAATTGTTTTGGGTTTGGTTTAGTGGGTCTTTTCCTTCTCTTGTGTTTCCTGCCTAGAGAAGTTCCTTTAGCATTTGTTGTAAAGCTGGTTTGGTGGTGCTGAATTCTCTTAGCTTTTGCTTTTCTGAAAAGCTTTGGATTTCTCCTTTGAATCTGAATGAGATCCTTGCTGGCTAGAGTAATGTTGGTTGTAGATTTTTCTCTTTCCTCACTTTAAGTATATCCTGCCACTCCCTTCTGGCCTGCAGAGTTTCCACTGAAAAATCAGCTGATAACCTTATGAGGATTCCTTTGTATGTTATTTTTTGCCTTTCCCTTGCTGCTTTTAATATTTTTTCTCTGAATTTAATTTTTGTTAATTTGATTAATATGTGTCTTGGTGTGTTTTTCCTTGGGTTTATCCTGTATGGGACTCTGTGGTTCCTGGACTTGGGTGGCTATTTCCTTTCCCATGTTAGGGGAGTTTTCCATTATAATCTCTTCAAATATTCTCTCAGACCCTTTCTTTTTCTCTTCATCTTCTGGAACCCCTATAATTTGAATGTTGGTGCATTTAGTGTTGTCCCAGAGGTCTCTGAGATTGTCTTCAATTATTTTCATTCTTTTTTCTTTATTCTGCTCCTCAGCAGTTATTTCCACCATTCTGTCTCTCAGCTCACTTATTCATTCTTCTGCCTCAATTATTATGTTATTGATTCCCTCTAGTGTATTTTTCATTTCAGTTATTGTGTTGTTCACCTCTGTTCTTTAATTCTTCTAGATATTTGCTTAACATTTCTTGTATTTTCTGAATTCATTCCTCCATTCTATTTCCGAGATTCTGGATCATCTTTACTATCATTACTTTGAATTCTTTTTCAGGTAGATTGGATATTTTCTCTTCATTTATTTGGTCTTTTAGGTTTTTACCTTGCTCCTTCATCTGTGACATATTTTTTTGCCATCTCTTTTTTTTTTTTTTTTTTTTTTTGATGGGTGTGATTGTGTTCCTGACTTACTGGTTTTTTGGCCTGTAGCTTCCAGCACTGGAGTTTGTAGGCTGTTGGGTGGAGATGGGTTTTGGTTTCGAGGTTAGGATCTAAGTTGAACTCACTCTGACAAATATTCCCTGGGTTCTGAGGTTCTCTGTTAGTCAAGTGGTTCAGACTTGGAGCTCCCACTGCAGGAGCTTTGGCCCAACCCCTGACTTGTGAACCAAGATCCTACAAGCCGCATGGGGTGGCAAAAAAAAAAAAAAAAAAAAGAAAAAAGGGAGCAGAACAATAACAAAGAGTAAAAAATAGACTAGAAAACTAACAAATACATTAGAAAGAATATAAAAATAAAAATATAGATGAAACAACAATCAGAAGTTAAAACAACCACAATAGTAAAAAGGAGGAGGAAAAAAAAATGGTGGAAAATGCCTTGGTTGTGGGGGGCGGGGCTTAGGGAGGGCGGAGTTTAGGAAGTGGGTGTGGCCTATGCTTAGGACCCACAAGGCTGGAAAAGGCCCTGGGTGGGTGGGGCATAGGGCTTGGGCTCAAGGTAACAGAAGAGGCCCAGGCTTGCCTCTGATCTCAGATGGGGGAGGACCCAGCCTGGGAGACCAGCAGGCTTCCCAGTGCAAGTGGTCAGGGCTAATGCCCTCTGTGCCTCTCCTGCCTCCTCTGGTCCTAGAGGGTCCCTCCCGCATGCCTCTCCTGTTCTCCCCCAGACTCCCTCCTATGTCCCCAAGACCCATGTGGCTTGGAGGGGGCCTCTGAGGGCATAGGACCTGGCCTGAGAGCCAGGCAGGCTTCCTGGGCTGATTGGGCAGGGGAAACGCTAGGCATGCTCCCTCCTGATCCTAGCCCCTGAGGGTCTCTTTAGGCGTGAGAACCCCTCTCCCCTCCCAGCCTCCCCTAAGGGGCGCCAGTCCTGTCCAGCCTCCATTTCTCCACCCCTCTCAGTCCCCCCACGTTTTAGAAGGTTGCTTGGGGGTTCCTCCCAACTCCTTTGGCATTGAGGTCCCCCACCAGCTTCCGGCAGGTGCCCTAGTTGTGGGGAGACGCAAACTCTGCGTCTTCCCATGCCGCCATCTTGACTCCACCCCTCCAATGTCAAGCGTATCTTTTAATAGTAAGAAACTGCCAAACTGTTTTCCCAAATGTATGCATCATTTAGCAGTCTCACCAGTATGGAAGTTCCAATTGCTCTGCATGCTTTATAGCACTTGGTATATCCAGGATTATTTTTATTTTTTATTCTCTTTTTCAGATCTATACGGCTGCATAATTTGTGTAGAATATGTAAGTTGTCATAATGCAAGTTTATTATCTTCATTCCTATTTTATTCCTATGTATTTGGAGGGCAGTTTTTTCTAGAACATAGCTATGTGTTGCCAAATTTTTAATATTGTCTCTAAGAGTCTTTGAATCCTTTGTATTAATACTTTTCATTAGAAAATGGCAATGTATGAAACTTAATCTCTCTATTTTCTTAGATCAGATTTTATTACTTTTGGCCAAAGTCCTTTCCACGACTTAGAAGGCAAAGATCAGGTACAACATGATCTTTAAAGAAATTTATGGCATGCACTTCAGTTCAGAGCATAAAAAACAAATAGTATTTCAGAAGTTATCTCTTTAAAATCCCATCAAGCTAATACATCTCATTGTTATTTTAACAGTAGTCAGTGCCAAAAGAGCAACTCAAAGTTCTGCACTCATATCAGTGTCAGAATGTATGTAACTCGCTCTTTATAGGATTGATTTTGAGTCAATGTTGGAATTAATCCAAATGCACAGTACAGAATAAAAGAATGTGGAAGATCTCAAGAGTATTTCTTGAAAGAGCTCATAAGAGTCTCTGCAAAGAGAGGCATTTTTTGGAAAATAAGTTTGGAAAATAAAATAATACACATAACACTTAAAGATAAATTTTTTGTGTAATAAATATTTTAAAGGTTTTGACAAGTCCAGCAACAAAGAAATTTATTTTAATTTGTTCAACTTGCAGTTTCCCAGTTGTAATTTAGTAGAGAATTCCTGTTAATCTAACAGTTGCAAACAGCTCTGAGAATGTGTATGACACAGTGCATGATTTGGGGATTGCTATCTTACTTAGGGTCTCTTTAGGGCTGTTCTCTGGGGGGCGAGGGGGAGGAAGAATGGAAACCTATCTTTGGTAATAGTAATTAACGCCCACTGATTTGAGAGAAAAATGATGATAAAAGACTTGTATATTTCTGAAAATAAGTAAAAAGGCTAGATTAGTGTTCTACACCACATACAAAAGTATGTTTCTAATAACACCAGCAGATCAGACAAAGTCCTTTACCTAAATATCCATCATAGGAACTGATGTCTGCTGATGAAAGGACCTGTGAACCTTCTTTTATAAAACAGAGTTGAAGCAATTCATCGTAGACATAAATCCAGTTCTTATCATTCTCTAGGACATATGGTTAAGAATTTCTCTCTAGTTTCAGTACCAAGAATAATGTGTTTCTCCTGAACAGCATTCACATTATTTAACTTTATGGATGATATGAATCACCTACCTAATCATGTTTCCCACTTCAGATGGTTTAATATGTAGCTTACTGCCAAATTTATGACATAAATCTAGCAAGTGTGTAGGATCCAACTGGTGGCATACAAAACTCACCCCTGGATCCACGTTGATTCTACCCACATTTTTCTTGCTTAATTTTTATCACCTATTTCATTCTGCTTTCTTAAGCTTTATTGAGTTTATTGGTGTAAGATGTTTTCATTTCTTCTTGTCACAAGGTAAAGAATTTTTACGTTAATAGATTATTTAATGAGTGAAAAAAGCAATTCTCTAGTAATGCCCCATTTTGATAGGCATTCTCAGGAGACACCTATAAATTTTTACTATCCTCACAAAAGCACAGATTGCAATTAAGAAGAGCCAGCATTGAATGGGATGCTGGTGATGCCAATGGAAAAAACTGAAGAGTTTTAGGGCACCAATACGTGATCCCAGCAAACTGATTTATTTTTCATTTATTTTTAATTTTTATTTCAAGCATCATCTGCCAAAATAAAGAGATCACTACTTTTTGAATCATAGTTGACTTTCACTTCAGACTTTTTCTTGGGAGAAAGGAATTAAATTTATTCAATATTTTGTATAAGGAACTATACTGCTCTATACTTCAAACATGTAACTGGGACGTCTGGATCTTCATTTGGGGGTAGAGCAAATAAGGCTATACAGTAGCATCAGAACAAATAATTCTCAGTAACATATGCTTCTGCATCACTCCCCCATGTCCTCCTTCTGCAGGAAGTTCAGGAATCTTACTTGGGGGTCAGGGTTCCTTGCTGGAAAAGGACAGTCCCACCTTGCTTATGTAACCTAAACGTAAAACTCTGCCCTTAAGTCTGGATGACTCCACAACACTACCAGAACTTGTTTGCCTTATAATTAATCAATGTGCTCTTGTTGCCATCACCTGGTCAAGAATTCTTCTGTGCCAACTGAAATCAGAAATTTCTCAAAGATATCTTTGGTTCATTTTTGCTGACGCCTCTGGAACATTACTGCACATCACTGTCACCTGCCCTGTGCAAAGCAATGAATTTGATGCCTATGATCTGCTTGCTGCTTTCTTCACTCACGAAGAAAACTCTGGAGTCATAGGCGTTCTTTAAAGTAAAAGAAGATACCTCACACAAATATATCCAAAGCCACATACCTTCTGCACCTTTCCCACTCCCTCAAGAACTACAGCAAAATATAAAATTTCCACTCTTCAAAAGTCACTGTTAAGAGAATCAAAAGATGACCCCAGACTGGGGAAAAGTGTTAACAAATCCTGTATTTATTATGAGAACTGGACCCAGAATAAACAAATAACTCTAAAAACAAAACTCAAAAGCAACCTAATTTTTTAAAAAGTGGGCAAGAGATTTAAAGAGACACTTCACCAAAGATCATTCAAATGGAAAATCAGTACTTAAATCATGCTCAATGTCATTAGTCATTAGAGAAATGCAAATTAAAATCATTAAATACCAATTAAAATGGATTTTACAAGACTGGTGATAATGAGCATTTGTGAGGAGGTGGAGGAACTGTGGCCATCATATACTACTGGTGGGCATAGAAAATGGTACAGATCACTATGGAAGGCTTTTTCACAGATTCTTAAAAAATTAAACACAGACTTATCTTATGACGTACCCATTTAACTCCTAGAAATGTACAGAAAAAAGGAAACCATATTCCATGCAAATAGTTGCACACACGTTAATAGCATATTTGTTGGTATTTATAACAGATAAAACACACTAATCTTGGGCTTCCCTGGTGGCGCAGTGGTTGCGCGTCCGCCTGCCGATGCAGGGGAACCGGGTTCGCGCCCCGGTCTGGGAGGATCCCGCGTGCCGTGGAGCGGCTGGGCCCGTGGGCCATGGCCGCTGGGCCTGCGCGTCCGGAGCCTGTGCTCCACGACGGGAGAGGCCGCGGCAGAGGGAGGCCCGCATACCACACAAAAAAAAAAACAAAAAAAAACCACTAATCCATAGATTCATCTTACAATATGCAGGATGTTCCCACTTCCACCGTGGCTTTATGGGGAATATTCAGCTATTCTGTCAAATTTCACTGTAGAGCATACATCTGGGGATCTACGTTAATGCTTCCATTTTTCTTACTTCCCAAGTCTAGTTTAACATCAACTCCTGTAAGTTCTACCAGCAAACCAGGATAGGATCACAACCTACTAGTGGGCTGTGAAATCAACACGGTAGGACGTGAGTAGAATTTTAAAAATAAAACAGAACCAAAAAAAGATAATAAAATTATTTCAAAATGTCATCATTCCTGACCAGTGATAACATCAAGCACCATTTCATGAATTTTTTTTGCAGTCACATACACACCCCTCACAGACATTCACATCTCACAGGTTGAAAATTTACATCTAAGTGTAAATTGCAGTAAAAAAAAAAAAATTGAAAACCATTGATCCAATTCTGACTCCTTCTTTCCATTTCTCTCCAACAAGCTTGAATCCACTAGTCACATAGCAACCAGAAAAATCTTTTTAGTACGGCAATCATATCAATCCTTTCTCCCCCCTTAAAATTTTACATTCCCTCTTTTTGGTGGGGCTAATGGCAGACTCTGGGAAGGCTCATGCCAAGGAGTACTTCCCAGAACTTCTGCTGCCAGTGTCCTTGTCACTGCAGTGAGACACAGCCACCCCTCGCCTTGGCAGGAGATGCTCCAACACTAGCAGTGTCTTGGTGCTCCAGCCAGGTGTCAGGCCTGAGCCTCTGAGGTGGGAGAGCCGACTTCAGGAAACAAGTTCACCAGAGACCTCCTGGCCCCTTGTAATATCAATCGGCAAGAGCTCTCCCAGAGATCTGAATCTCAACGCTAAGACCCAGCTCCACTCAATGACCAGCAAGCTCCACTGCTGGACACTCCATGCCAAACAACTAGCAAGACAGGAAAACAAACCCACCCATTAGCAGAGAGGCTGCCTAAAATCATAATAAGTTCACAGACAACCCAAAACACACCACTGGACGTGGTCCTGCCCACCAGAAAGACAAGATCCAGCCTCACCCATTAGAACACAGGCACCAGTCCCCTTCACGAGGAAGCCTACACAACCCACTGAAACAAGCTTACCCACCGGGAGCAGACACCAGAAACAACAGGAACTAAGAGCCCGCAGCCTGTGAAAAGGAGGCCACAAACACAGTAAGTTAAGCACAATGAGAATACAGAGAAACACACAGGAGATGAAGGAACAAGGTAAAAACCCACCAGACCAAACAAATGAAGAGGAAATAGGCAGTCTACCTGAAAGAGAATTCAGAGTAACGATAGTAAAGGTGATCCAAAATCTTGGAAAAAGAATGGAGAGAATAAAAGAAACATTTAACAAGGACCTAAAAGAACTAAAGACCAAACAATGATGAACAACACAATAAATGAAATTAAAAATACACTGGAAGGGATCAATAGCAGAATAACTGAGGCAGAAGAAAGGAGAAGTGACCTGGAAGATAAAATAGTGTAAATAACAACCGCAGAGCAGAATAAAGAAAAAAGAATGAAAAGAATTGAGGACAGTCTCAGAGACCTCTGGGACAACAATTAAACACACCAACATTCAAATTATGGGGTCCGAGAAGAAAAAGAGAAAAAGAAAGGGAGTGAGAAAATATTTGAAGAGATTATAGTTGAAAACTTCCATAATATGGGAAATGAAATAGTCAATGAAGTCCAGGAAGCACAGAGAGTCCCATACAGGATAAACACAAGGAGAAACATGCAAGACACATATTAATCACACTATCAAAAATTAAATACAGAGAAAAATATTACAAGCAGCAACGGAGAAGAAAAAATAACATATTAGGGGATCCCCATAAAGTTAACAGCTGGGGCTTCCCTGGTGGCGCAGTGGTTGCGCGTCCGCCTGCCGATGCAGGGGAAACGGGTTCGCGCCCCGGTCTGGGAGGATCC
>NC_041218.1:70470738-70471282 GCF_002837175.3 Physeter macrocephalus
ATAGGAACATACATATCGATAATTACCTTAAATGTAAATGGATTAAATGCTCCAACCAAAACACAAAGACTGGCTGAATGGATACAAAAACAAGACCCATATATATGCTGCCTATAAGAGACCCACTTCAGACCTAGGGACATGTACAGACTGAAAGTGAGGGGATGGAAAAATATTCCATGCATGTGGAATCAAAAGAAAGCTGGAGTAGCAATTCTCATGTCAGACAGAATAGACTTTAAAATAAAGATTATTATAGGAGACAAAGAAGGACACTACATTATGATCAAGGGATCAATCCAAGAAGAAGATATAACAACTGTAAATATTTAGGCACCCAACATAGGAGCACCTCAATACATAAGGCAAATGCTAACAGCCATAAAAGGGGAAATCAACAGTAACACAATAAGACTAGGGGACTTTAACACCCTATGGACAGATCATCCAAAATGAAAATAAATAAGGAAACACAAGCTTTAAATGATACATTAAACAAGATGGACTTAATTGATATTTATAGGACATTCCATCCAAAAACAAC
>NC_041218.1:70472865-70474274 GCF_002837175.3 Physeter macrocephalus
TATGACAAACCTACAGCCAGCATTGTTCTCAATGGTGAAAACTGAAACCATTTCCACTAAGATCAGGAACAAGACAAGGTTGCCCACTCTCACCGCTATTATTCCACATAGTTGTGGAAGTTTTAGCTACAGCAATCAGAGAAGAAGAAGAAATAAAAGGAATCCAAATTGGAAAAGACGTGAAGCTGTCATTGTTTGCAGAGGACATGATACTATACATACAGAATTCTAAAGAGGCTACCAGAAAACTACTAGAGCTAATCAATGAATTTGGTAAAGCAGCAGGGTACAAAATTAATGCACAGAAATCTCTTGCATTCCTATACACTAATGATGAACAGTCTGAGAGAGAAATTAAGGAAACACTTCCATTTACCACTGCAACAAAAAGAATAAAATACCTAGGAATAAACCTACCTAAGGAGACAAAAACCTGTATGCAGAAAACTATAAGACACTGATGAAAGAAATTAAAGATGATACTAATGGATGGAGAGATATACCATGTTCCTGGATTGGAAGAATCAACATTGTGAAAATGACTGTACTACCCAAAGCAATCTACAGATACAATGCAATCCCTCTCAAACTACCAATGGAATTTTTCACAGAACTAAAACAAAAAGTTTCAAAATTTGTATGGAAACACATACATAGCCAAACAATCTTGAGAAAGAAAAATGGAGCTGGAAGAATCAGGCTCCCGGACTTCAAACTACACTACAAAGTTACAGTAATCAAGACAGCATGGTACTGGTACAAAAACAGAAATATAGATCAATGGAACAGGATAGAAAGCCCGGAGGTAAACCCACACACATATGGTCACCTTATTTTTGATAAAGGAGTCAAGAATATACAATGGAGAAAAGACAGCTTCTTCAATAAGTGGTGCTGGGAAAACTAGACAGCTATATGTAAAAGAATGAAATTAGGGCTTCCCTGGTGGTGCAGTGGTTGAGAGTCCGCCTGCCGATGCAGGGTATATGGGTTCGTGCCCCGGTCCGGGAAGATCCCAACCTTCTAGAGAAATGGAAATAAAAACAAAAATAAACACATGGAACCTAATGAAACTTAAAAGCTTTTGCACAGCAAAGGAACCATAAAAAAGACGAAAAGACAACTCTCAGAATGGGAGAAAATATTTGCAAATGAAGCAACTGACAAAGGATTAATCTCCAAAATATACAATCATCACATGCAGCTCAATATCAAAAAAACAAACAACCCAATTTAAAAATGGGTAGAAGATCTAAAGAGACATTTCTCCAAAGAAGATATACAGATTGCCAACAAACATATGAAAAGATGCTCAATACCACTGATCATCAGAGAAATGCAAATTAAAACTACAATGAGGTATCATCTCACACCTGTCAGAATGGCCATCATCAAAAAGTCTATAGACA
>NC_041218.1:70474642-70501230 GCF_002837175.3 Physeter macrocephalus
GGTTCTGAAGAACCTAGGGGCAGGACAGGAATAAAGACACAGACATAGAGAATGGAGTTGAGGACACAGGGAGGGGGAAGGGTAAGCTGGCACGAAGTGAGAGAGTGGCATGGACATATATACACTACCAAATGTAAAATAGCTAGCTAGTGGGAAGCAGCTGCATAGCACAGGGAGATCAGCTCGGTGCTCTGTGACCACCTAGAGGGGTGGGATAGGGAAGGTGGGAGGGAGACACAAAAGGGAAGAGATATGGGGATATATGTATATGTATAGCTGATTCACTTTGTTATACAGCAGAAACTAACACACCATTATAAACAAATTATACTCCAATAAAGATGTTAAAAAAACCTTTTTACATTCCTTTTCATTGCTTTTGGAAGAAAATGAGAACACATTCTCATGCCCACGTTACCTGGATTTGAGTGTGGAACATGCACTGACCCCAGCCTGTCCCAGCAACAACCTCCCTGAGTGCCCCACCCCCTTCACTTCACTCCTTGTGCTCTTCCGTCAGTATCTCAAACACACCTCAGCCCCCTTGAGGCTTATTTTTTCCTCTGCCTTGAGTACTTTTCCCAGCCTCTTAAAATCCTTGGGTGCTTCTCATTCCTTTTTTTTTAAAATTTATTTGTTTTATTGATTTATTTTTGGCTGCATTGGATCTTCGTTGCGGTGCGCGGGCTTCGCCTCGCGGTGGCTTCTCTTGTTGCAGAGCACGGGCTGTAGGCACACGGGCTTCAGGAGTCGTGGCTCGCGGGCTCCAGAATGCAGGCTTCGCAGCTGTGGCGCACGGGCCCAGCTGCTCCGTGGCATGCAGGATCTTCCTGGACCAGGGCTTGAGCCCGTGTCCCCTGCATTGGCAGGCAGATTCTCAACCACTGCACCACCAGGGAAGCCCGATCCTTCTCATTCTTCATGAATAGTGTAAATAGGCCAATCTTCAACTGGTCTTCTTTGAATACACACTGACTCCTGTATATCCCTTCTCATATACTACAGACACATTTAGAACTTAACATGTCAATATTGAGCTCATCATTGTTTATCCCTGATCCTCTCCTCACATCACTATCATCAAGGCTGTGTATCTTTCCTATGTCCTACCCCTGTGAATATTGCCACTTTTTAAGTATAGATATTTCTCCAGTGTAGATACATCCTGAGTATTCCCACTCTCACATCCATTCTATCTCCAAGTATTGTCAATTCTACTTCTCCTGACACTAGTCAGGTAGATGTTGTCAACCAAAGAGCTTAATTTGTCAGCTTTTCATGCATGACAAAAACAGAGACAGAGAGACAGTGAGACAGAGAGAGAGACAGAGAATGTTTGAAGCACACAATTTCTCAGGATTTTCCAACTTCATTGGTATTATTATTATACTATGACCTAATATGCAAATATCCATGCTATCTCTAGGACTATACAATGCCCTACTGTGTGATCCATGGCTTGGGTAGTGGGTTTAGAGACTAGGTCATGCCTGCTTTAGGGCAGAAGCCTCTAAGCCCAACAGCAAAAGTAGCAATCTGGCAAGTTACAGCTCCATGCTAGCTCCAACCTGCATTAGAGCCTCCTACAACTAGGCAGCAATGATGAGCTTTTCCTTTTTTAAAACCATTAATACATGATTTGTACTAGTCTTTATCTTGCTTTTATCTTTAACTTTTTCAGTATTCTTTTAAGGTAAATGTTTGGCAGCTCTGTTTAAACTATCAGCCAATTTAAATATTTTTTTGTTAAATTTATTTGTAATATTCCTTGAAAAAATTACAAATTTTTCTTAGAAGTTCTCTAAGAAAGCAAATTTGCCCGTTCATGTACTTAATATTTTACCTATGAAACACTGAATATTCCTGAGTCTTCAAACATGTAGTGTCTCTTTGATAACTCAACATATCTTGAGGTAAATTAATAATCATTTGTACCCCTCCTGTACAGACAGTAAGGTTGCCCACCTCTATTAAAATTTTAAATGACAATCCAATTAATGATACAATATTAATTCTTGCTGCACACATATCATTTGGCATTCCTATGCTAATTGATATCAAAGGAAAAACATTGAGATGTCTTACAGATGAAGAACCTCATCTTCATCTTAAAGAAAGCAATACACAGTCCAATGCTGAGTTCATTGCCAACTAATATTTAATAGTTTCCTTTATTCATTCAGGAATTTTCTTCAGTTATAAACACTTTGTAAATTAAATTTTTATTATTTGTATTTAAGTTGTTTTTATTATGTTAAATATTTAATGACATTTAATTTTTGTTATATTATTTTTTTAAATTGCCATCTATAGAAAGTATTCTTTAGTATGCATTCATGTTTGTAATACAAAGTTTCTTTATAGTTGTATTACTTTTTTTAAGATTTTTTTTTGATGTGGATCATTTTTAAGGTCTTTATTGCATTTGTTACAATACCATTTCTGTTTTATGTTTTTGGGGTTTTTTTGTTTTTGTTTTTGTTTGGCCACAAGGCATGTGGGATATTAGTTCCCCGACTAGGCCCGCACGCCCTGCATTAGAAGGTGAAGTCTTAACCCCTGGACTGTCAGGGAAGTCCCAGTTGTATTATTTTTTAAATGCAATTAACTTAAAGACACTTAATAAATGATTGGCCTGGCAGAATTTTCAAATTTGATACTCACATGACTAAAATTTAACTAATATTGTATTATCTTATTTAATCCTTGTCTCCCAAGGTGTATATTTTTATCCCATTTTACAAATGAGGAAGCTGGGGGTCAGAAGGCGTACTTAAATTATTCAAGGTCATATTTATAACTTAAAATGCGACCAAAGTTGAAGAGAACTATGATGAAGGTAAATACAACATTTTTTTTGACCATCACTATGAATTAAAGGTGACAAAGATAAAGAACCTAACTTTGATGAGCTTGCAGTTTTGTTACTGACAACCATGTGAGCCCACCCTTGGGATATAATGTGCTCAGTGCCTTAGCAGAAAGGACTGTAAAGGGGGCAACAAGAAGGAGGTAGAATATAGTCATATTGACACTCCTGGGAGGTGAAAGCTGAAACAGTGAAGTCTGATTCAAACAGCCATATTTTTAAAAACAATATAAATTTTAAAAACCTAGAATTTTCCCACCTACTGACTTCAGAATGCTTCACATTAAATCCATTTAGATATGTAAATAACTAGAAGACATAATGATATCCATCCAACTTGAGTGGGATCAGAAATTTAGCCCACTTGGAAAGCAGGCAATGTTCTCACTTCTCTGGGTTATTTCTAACCCATCCAAAATTCAAAGCAGAGAATCCCCACATGCTTCCTGCTTGAGTTTCTGAATCCTGGACCTCAACTAAACACAACTCATGAAGTGCAAATTGGAGAGAAGCTATAGACAGAACAACGTGAAATAAGCAGCCACTTATTACATTTGAAATCCTATTCAGAGCTGAGCCAATGCAATTTATTTCTGTCATTTAACATTATCTTGTAATATTAAATAAGCTAACAAAAAAGAGACCATCCTTGAAAAAGTGACTCTTATACTGTTTTTCCAACTATTTGCAGACTATATCAAAATTGGCAGTGGTCTATTTTTAGAGATTTATATGACATTTATTATTAGTCTGGCTACCAAGTGTAGCGCAGACTCAGTACAGAGAATGCCAAACCAAAAGCTGCATTTTGGCCAGCACCTATAGGTTAGGGGTGTGTGTATTACAGTTAAAAATTTATATATATGGCACTGACATATCTAACAGAAAATGGAATATGCTTGGATTAGGCCATCATGACTGAGCCAGGTTGCTTGGTGAAGCTTCAAAGGCAATGCTAAATCAAGGCCTGGTTGAATCTCACTCCCTAACATGCTACATGATAAAACTCAGGCAGCCAGATTCCTGGAGGCTGTAAGAATGTGAAACATAATAGCTACCATCACTGGTATCAATTTCCTCCAAGTTTTTTTAGAGGAAAACTGGGCCCTGAAAATCAATAGCATGTTACTCACAGAGCTGTAGCGTCCTCTAGGAAAGGAGCTGTAAAGAATCAGCCTGTTAATCGGGGATGAAATGGACATTGCCATTATTATTCTGGAAGATTGTTCAAGGGTCAGACATAAAGTCCTTTCCTTGAAGTCAAATAAAACCAGACTAATTTAGAAAACAAAACTCATAACGCTGAGCTGTCACACAGAGTTGACAGGCTGCTTCCTAGTGCCACACTAGGGCATGATGTGAATTCCCAGGCTTTGGGCTCTGCCAGAGTACATTTCAAACCATTTAGTGATTCTAACACGACTCTGAAAAAGTTGCTTAAAGCTTCTGATGCTTTGCTTCCTCTGTTTCTCAACTAAAATAATTTTGTTTAAATGATATTTATTTCTTCAACGACTCTTTATGGAGGCTCTTGCATTTGCCTCGCCCTCTACAAGCAGGGCATGCAGGATGACTGCAATGGTCTTGTTATCATAATTCATACCTACGATTATTATAAAGATTAAATCAAATGATGCATGAGGCAAAAAGTAGGCACTCAAAAAACATTAATTTCCTTCCTTCCCTTTCTTGAAAAGGGCACTTACTACCAGACTGTAATTCTGTTTTACAATAGAATAGGTGGAGAAAAGTGAACTTGTATCAGATGAAATTATTTAAAGGATATCACAGTATTCCCTGGACCCACAAGAATATCATGGTGGCTATACATTTACTTAATAGTTATTGAGCACCTACCATATGCTAGACCTTGTACTAAACATTAGAATATAAAGAATAAACAAAGTCTATAAACTCAAGGGGATCAAGCTTTACAGACTCAAGGTATCATTATCATGAGAGCAATGCATATGAGTTAAACCACAACTCATATAAAATAGTTGTTCATTTATATAAAACATATAAAATAGTTGTTTACTTATATGTTATTAATTATATAATTTTATAATTATTTACTATATTTTGCAGTATATAATATATAAATATATTTAAATTATAATATAACAAGCAGATCAGCAATCTACTCAAAATTGATTCAGGAAAAAAGTTCTTTGTACTTATTGTAATCCAACTTTTTGGTGATTGGAATATTTCTTTTAAATAAAGAAGCAAATAAATTTAAAAATATATATATATAAATAATTTTTACAGTTAATAATATATAAATAATACATATTATTTAATATTATACATTGTTATTAACATAATTATGCATTCAATACCTGCTTTTATTTAAAAAACACTACAGAAGATGTAATGTCGAAAAGCATCTTCCTCCTTACATCAGTTCTATTCCCTAGAAACAGAATTCTATTGTTTATACTTTAAACTCTGTCAGAAGCTATTTCTATGACTCTCCTATTCCAATGTGGATTCATCGGTTTCCTCTATTAACCACTGATCACTTTGTCCTGGAAAGTGAAGATTTCGCTCACTCATGACATCACACTCCTCCACATCTTCTCCTTTAAATGTCACTATTTGTAGGATTATTTAAAGTTATTACAATTGTAACTTTAAAAACTTTATTTAAATCTGAGTTCCTTGTTCAATCAACGTTCAATGGTATCTCTTGCTTCCTATTTTTAGCAGCCTTGCTCTTTCCTGCACCTTTCCTGCCAGATGCCATTTCCAAACCCCATCCTTGGTGAGCTCCTCTTTCACAAAGTCAATGATAATACATGAATTTGTTTTGCAAGTCTAAGAAGGTCTTACATGATTTGAGCACTTTAAGGTTGAAAATAAATAAACAAGATCTGAATTACATGACTATATAAATATTGGTCACTACTGGCCAAAGAATGGACAAGGATTATATTTCTTTTTCGTCTGTTCTAATGTCAGGAACCCTGGACTACGCAAGGAAAAGTGAACAGCATTCATGTTTAAGACTCTCTCTGAACTGTTTAAAATTTTGCCACATTTTAGTTTGCTTTATATTTGGAACATAATTTACTTGTTTAGTTTTTTTCCCAGGTGTTTTTAATTGCTTTTTTCCCCCTACTATTTGCCTTTACAATGTCTCAAAAATTGTTTTTCTATCTTGCAATTATGTCATCACTTCCAATGATTCTCACAGTGTGGTCTGCAAAACCCCAGGGTTCCCCAAGACTCTTTCGTGGGCTGAAAGGTCAAAACTATTTTTATAATGGCACTAAGACATTATATGCCTTTTTCACTGTGTACAAAAGCAATGGTGGGTAAAACTGCTGAGAACAAACTGTACTAGGAATCAGTGTACTCTTCGTCACTGCACAGTGGCAGTGCAAAACCAAAAGGAAGAAACAGTTACATTTAAACGTGTCCTTGCTGAAGCAGTTAAAATTGTTAATTACATTAAAACCTCAACCCTTGAGTTCACATCTTTATAATATTCTGTGTGACAAGATGGGAGTGCGCATCAAGCCCTGCTATTGCACATTGAAGTACAATGTAAATCTCAAGAAAAAGTACTTTTATGATTGAGTTGTGAGCTTAACTCTCCACTTTTTTCATAGAAACCATTTTGACATAATGACAAACCATGGTTATTCTGACTTAGAGACATTTTCAAGAAACTGAAGTAAGTCAGTCTGCCATTTGACAAGAATTCTAGCTTCTGAATGAAAAAATATCATCTTGGAAAATTTGTAGAGGCCACCATTAGCTTAACAGCATAATTTGGTGACAGATATTTTCCAAATTACCAAGGCATGTTCTTCCAAAACCATGCAAAGATAAAAGATTCATTCAAAGTGCAACCTGGATAAAAGTATTTTTAAACAGCTCTTTGAGGTATAATTGACATACAACAAGCTATACACATTTAAAGTCCATTATTCATATATGTATGTACACATCCATGAAACTATCACCATAATTAAGATAATGGACATATTTGTCACATCCAAAATTTCCTCACAGCCTTTATAATATGTACAGATGGTCCCCAAGTTAATGAGGATTTAACTCACGATTTTTCAGCTTTATGATGATGTGAAAAAGATATGCATTCAGTAGAAACTACACTTCAAATTTTGGATTTTGGTCTTTTCCCATGCTTGCGATATTGAAACTGAGTCCCCCTAAAACTGAGTTCCTCTGCTGAGTTTATGATTAACTCTCAACCCAAAACTTTACTCCCTTTTTTTTCCTGAACCCGTTCCCCTCAAGATTACTATCAAAGAAAAGGAGGCATTGAAACCATATACAAGCCCCTGTGTCCCTATCCTTGGGAGTAAAAGACTTTTACTTTAGTCTTCCGAGCCTCTCTTGAGTCTCAAAAGGCTGACTCAAGAGTTAATGATTAAGAAATGTGAAGATGTAGAAACAAAGAATAGCTGTTGTACTGCGAAACTGGTAACAATTTCAACTATAAATCCACCACACAGCAGAATCACTGAATTCACGGTTCCCTGAAAGCTATAGATAAAGGCCTGACACACATTCCTCAGTTGTTTTTACAGGAAGCAGACTGAAAACTGCTGACTGCAAGAACATAGACCCTAGACTAGTTGAAACCAGAAGGCTGATGATGCTTGAAACTTCACCTGATGCCAACCAATCTGAGAACTGAGCATGAGCTGATCATGCCCCACGTGGCCTCCTCCCTCACACTGCCTTTAAAACCCCTTCCCTGAAAGCCATCAGGGAATTTGGGTCTTTTGAGCATGAGTTGCCTGTTCTCCTTGCTTGGCGCCCTGCAATAAACGCTGTACTTTCCTTTACCACAACCTGGTGTCAGTAGATTGGATTTACTGTGTGTGGACAAGCAGACCCAAGTTTGGCTCAGTAGCAATATGTCGTATGATACTCCCAATGAACCACTTGATCACAAGGGTAAACAACCTATACACTTTCAACCATTCTGTATCCAGGCAACAATGTGTTTTTCTCTTTCAATAAAGTATTCAACAAATTACATGAGATATTCTATACTTTATTATAAAATAGGCTTTGTGTTAAATGATTTTGTCTCACTGTAGGTTAATGTAAATGTTCTGAGCACGTTGAAGGCAGCCTAGGCTAAGCTATGATGTTCTGTAGGTTAGGTGTATTACATGCACTTCAACTTACAACATTTTCAACTTATGATGGGTTTATCATGATGTAACCCCATCATAAATGAAGGAAGATCAGTATATCCTTCTACTTCTGTCCCCATAAACCACCCCCTAATTCTATCCCCAGCCCCAGCCAACCACAGAACTACTTTCTGTCACTACAAATTAGTTTACATTTTTAAAATGTTCCTTGAATGGAATAATATTGTAGGTACTATATTTCTTTTCTGTTGGCTTCTTTCACCCAGCATTTGTGAGTCATGTAACTGTGTATATCAATAGTTCATTCATTTTTATTGTTGAATAGTGTCCATTACATGGACTTACCATAAGTTGTTTATTAATTCATCTGTTAATGAACATTAAGTTCTTTCCAGTTTTTTACTGTAACTAATAAGACTGCTGTGAACATTCACATACACATCTTTGTATGACCAAATGCTTTAATTTCTCTTGGGGAAATACCTGGAAGTGGAATGGCTGGATCATAAGGTAAGTGTATGTTTAACGTTTTAAGAACTGCCAAACTGCTGTCCAAAGTTGTCATAAAATTTTACAATTCTACCAAGAGTGAGAGTATGAGAGTTTCAGTTCCTATCCTTTGCAATACTCCGCATAGTCAATCCTTTTAACTGTAGCTTTTCAAATAGGTGATGAATATTAATGTTGAGTATCTTTTCATGTGCTTATTTGCCAGCTCTATAACTCCTCTGGTGAACTGTCTGTCCAAATCTTTCACCCATCTTTTCATTGAGTTGTGTTTTTTTTTTGTGTGTGGTACACGGGCCTCTCACTGTTGTGGCCTCTCCCGTTGCGGAGCACAGGCTCCGGACGGACGCACAGGCTCAGCGGCCATGGCTCACGGGCCCAGCCGCTCGGCGGCATGTGGGATCCTCCCGGACTGGGGCACAAACCCGTGACCCCTGCATCGGCAGGCAGACTCTCAACCACTGCACCACCAGGGAAGCCCGAGTTGTGTTTTTCATTGTCGCTTTTGTTTTGCTTTTTATTGAGTTTTGAGCATTCTTTATATATTTTGATATAAGTCCTTTATTAGTTATGATTTGAATTTATTTTCTATCAGCCTTAGGCTTGTCTCCATTCTCTTAACACTGTCTCTGGAAACACAGAAGTTTTTTTATTTTGATGAAGTCCAACTTAAGTTTTTATTTTATGTATTGTGCTTTTGCTTTATACCTAAAAAATCTTTGTCTAACCCATGAAAACAAATGTTTTCTCCTGTATTCTACAAGATTTATAGTTTTAGGTTTTATATTAGGTATATGAAATGTTTTCAGTTAATTTTTGTATATGGTGCAAGGTATGGACCAAAATTCATAACTTTTTTTTTTTTGCATTTGGATAGCCAATTGTCCCAGCAACATGTATTGAAAAGATTATATTCTCTCCACTGAACTGTTCTGTTTCTTTGTTGAAAACCAGTTGTCCATATATGTGCAGACCTATTTCTGGACCCTGTATTATGTTCCATTAATGTACTTGTCTATCTTTACATCAATACATTTTCTTGATTATTGGAGCTTTGTAATAAGTATTGAAATCTCTTATTAGTAGTATTAGTTTTCAAACTTTGTTCTTCTTATTAAAACCTATTTTGACTATTCTAGGTCATTTGAATTTCCACATGAATTTTAGAATTTGTAGTCAATTTCTACCAAAAAACTGATAGGATTTTAATTGGCATTACATGGACTCTATAGATCAATTTGGATAGAATTAACATCTTAACCATCTTGAGGCTTCTGATCAATGAATTTGATACATCTTTCCACTTACTTAGGACTTCTTTTTATCTCACTGTGTATTATAGCTTTCTGTATACAGTTGTTGACCAAATTTTGTCATATTTATCCCTATCTCATAATTTTTGATGCTATTGTAAATGGTATTCATCCTTTACTTTCAATTTCTAATTGTTCCTTACTAGTATATGGAAGTACAATTAATCTTATATTTTACATACTACAAATTGCTAAACTCACTAATTAGTTCTAGTAGGTATCTTGTAGATACAGATATTCTATATACATATTAAAATGTCATCTAAGAATAAGACAAGCTTTGATATGTTATTTTTTGTTTTTATTTAGTTTTCCATATTTTTGATTCCCTTTATGATTTACTCTTTTATATATGGTTATTGCTGTGTGTTATATATGTTGCAAATATTTCAATGTTTCTAGAGATCTTTCTGAAATTGATTTCTAATTTAGTTTCATTTTGTATTCAAAGGATTTTTTTTTTTTTTTTTTTTTTTGTGGTATGCGGGCTTCCCTCCATTGCGGCCTCTCCTGTTGCGGAGCACAGGCTCCGGACGCGCAGGCTCAGCGGCCATGGCTCACGAGCCCAGCCGCTCCACGGCATGTGGGATCCTCCCAGACCGGGGCGCGAACCCGGTTCCCCTGCATCGGCAGGCGGACGCGCAACCACTGCGCCACCAGGGAAGCCCCAAAGGATGTATTTTTTAAGACTTGAAACTTTTCACATTTATTGAGCCTTGTTTTATGGCCCAAAATACGGTTTATCTTAATGTTTCTTATGCACTGGGGAAAAAAATGTATAGTTTGCTGTTGTCTGAAGTGTTATATAAATATCAAATACACAAAGTTGTTAGTGTTTAAGTTTTTATGTCCTTACAGATTTCTACTTGTTCAATTTATTTTTGAGAGGGTGGTATTAAAATTGACTATAATTTTGGATTTCTTTATTTTCCTTCTAGATTTATAAGCTTTTTCCTCATGTATTTTAGAGCTCTGTTATTAGGTGGTAAATATTTAGGATTGCTATATCATCTTAATCAGTAGGCTTCTTATCATTATGAAATACACTTCTTTAGCAGTATTTATATTTTTTCTCTGAAATCTAGTTTGTCTAATAATAATACTGCCCTTTCAGCTTTCTTTTGGTTAGTGCTAGCATTGGATATCTTTTTTTTTTTTTTTTTTTTTTTACTTTTAATCTATTTGGATCTTTATATTTAAGAGTATTTTCTGTAGACATTATATAGTTTGGTCTTGCTTTTATATTCATTCTGACAAATGCTTCCCGACAATTGTGGTACATAGAATGTTTACATTTAATGTAATTATTGATATGGTTATTTAAGTCTGTCATCTTGCCATATGTTTATTTATGTTCTATTTATTCTTTGAGTTATTTTTCTTCTTTTTCTCCCAGTTCTGTATTGCTGGAGAATTCTTACTGTAAACACAGTCTCAAAAGGAAATTAAATTTTTTGACATAATTATGGTTCTAGCGATTATTAGCAGAGGTTGCTATTACCATCCTTGTGAAGACATTTAATCACCCCATGTCATTATGAAGGGTGCCAGTTAATTCATTCTAAATGTTTTGCAATCCCTATTAAATTAGCAGAGTACAGATATCAATATGAAAAAATTTGAAATGAACTCATTTCTAATTTCCAACAAAAATCTAAAGGGCATGCTTTTAATAACTCCTACTGCAAACAAGTATTACATAACAGGTTTCTTGTTGATATAAAAATATAAATATCCCGAGAAATGTTGGATGAACCAAGATCCAACAGAGCATGACTTTTACAGAACTTACTAATTTTTAAGAATCACCACAAAATACAAACCTATTTCAATGCAAGTTTGAGGAAGCTGAAAGAAATACTGCCATTATGAGCTCTGAAAAGGGAGATACTTGGATGACTTCTGTCTTCATAGCTTATGAGTTCTTAAAATAGGAAAGCCTGTTCTGTAGATTTCACCGAGGCAAATTTGGCATAGACCCTGGCCCGCCTGGAAAAACTCCATTGTGCTAATGTATAAAGCAGAGTTAAGGGCCTGTCTCCTTGGCATAGTATGGCCACATAGAAAAGGATGCATATGGCTCTAGTTTAAACAGTTTTTTCCTCAAAGAATTTCCTTGCTGCTTTGAGTACTAGAATTTTTCTCCTTAACTTTGCAAATATTTACACAGCATATGCCTGATAACTTTTTTTTTTAAAAAGGTATAGGCCCTAGAAAGTTAAGAAGGCAAAATGCAATATGCTTAGAAAAATAATTAATAAAAATACTAGTGTTTTCTTCATTGCTGGTATCCTACAGCCCAGTCCAAGTTCTTATAAAAATTAAGATCTCAGTAAGCATTTTTGAATCAATAAATGTCAAAACATGCCACCTCTCCTTCAGAAGAGAAAAGTCTTCTGTGGTATTTTCTCTTATGGACTTTTTCTGACTGCAAGGTTACTATTCATTGTAGGAAACACTGCACTTCAGGGTATAAATTATGGCCATTATCTGGGCTGGGGATAGGAAACTCTCCTTGCCCCAACAAGAACTTGCAATGATGTTGTGGAAACAGGACATAAAAAGATGAGTTACAGTAAAATGTAATAGTAAAATCAATAAGATCTACAGAAACTGAAAAGAGTGAGACCAGAGAAGGTGGGAGATGAGTAGGATATTGATATTTGGGTGAGAGTGAGAAGGAAATAAAATATACTAAATGGGAATGTATGCCTGGAGGCAAATTCTGTGAACAAATCAATAGTTTTTTGTTTGTTTGTTTTGGTTTTGTTTTGCTTTTTGTTTTTTTGTGTTTTTTGTGTTGTTTTTTTTTTTGGCTAGGGCTGGTGTATTCCTGTAGTGAGAGTGAAATATGAAGAGGTATCCAAGAGCCAAATTATGGAAGACGATGAATGCGTCTATGACAATTGAACCCTGCGTTTCTGAAGCGAAGTTAGTGTGTGAAAATGGTGTTAACAGAAAATCAAACCTGCAGAATTTGATAAAAAGAATTGGAAGACCTAGAAGGTAGAGTAGAGGGATAATTAGCAGGCTTCAGAAATAGCTTCAGATATGATGTGGTCAGAACCTGGTAGTGATGACGGGAATCAGATAAAAGATATGGATAAAAGAGCCATTAAAATCGAAGCCTGGCTCTGGGGAAAGAGGGTATTTGAAATAATTATTCCAACTATTCAAGGCTGAGTTCTTATAAGCATGAGGGCACATTTCATGGGAATGAGAAGATATGCATTTTGGAAAATGATGATAAATTCAGTTTTAGATATGTTGAGTTTTCAGGTGAAAGGTCAAATAAGACATTTATAGCAAATTTTTGAATATCCAAGTTAGAAATTTAAATATGGCAATGATAAACATTCAACTGCATAGAACTGGGAAATAAATTCACAAAAGTAGGATAGATAGAGAGGAAAAAGAAATGTGAGATAAGTGCAGAATCATATTTAAGTGGGTGGGGGGCGGGTAGAAGAGACCATGAGGAATAAGTCAGTTAGATGATTGAAAAATTAGACCCTTCAGTATAATGTAAAGCAAATAATGATACCCAAATTTTTCCATTGTATTTACAGTTACAGAATGCCAAAGGAAAATCAAACTTGATGTAAGCCATGAAATTACTGATTAGTAGGACATCAATAAATAAATACCAGAGAAAGTTGCAAAATGTTAGCTTGCAAACTAGGTCCTAATTAAATGCATAAATAATTCAAAACAACTGAAAATAAAATTCTTTGAATATGGATTATTGCTAATGCAAATATTATACCTGATTTTATTTTATTAATTTTCTATTTTTTAATCCACTGATATCTATAATTTATATTAAAATTCATTTTGTGTTGTAGAGTTCTATGCATTCTTTAAGATGTGTAATGTCATAGATCTATTACTATTACAGAATCATGCAGATTAGTATTTTGTACACCTAAAAATCCATTTCTTGTTCTTCACCTATTCACCTCTCCCCTTCTGCCCTCCTTTTGACAACCACTGTTCATTTTACTGTCTCTATTGTTTTGTCTTTTCCAGAATGTCAAACAGTTGGAATCATACATTCTATAGCCTTTTCAGATCAACTTCTTTAACTTGCCAATATGAATTTAAAGTCCTTTCATTTCTTTTTGTGGCTTGATAGCTCATTTATTCTTATCACTGAATAATATTTCATCGTATGGATGTACCACAGTTGGTTTATCCATTTACCTATTGAAGTATACCTTTTTTACCTCTAAGTTTTGGCAACTATGAATAAAGTTGCTGTAAACATTTATGTGCAGGTTTTTATGTAGACATAAGTTTTCAACTCAGTTGGGTACATATTGGGGAGTTTGAGTGTTTGGATCATATGGTAACATTATATTTAGATTCATAGGAAATTACCAAAATGTCTTTCAAAATGGTTATACTTTTGCATTCTGACCAGCAATAAATGACAGTCCCTGTTGCTCTGCACTCTTGCCAAAATTTAGTGTTGCTATTTTTCTTTTTGTTGCCTTTTTTTTTTTTTTTTTGCGGTACGCGGACCTCTCACTGTTGTGGCTTTTGCGGTACACGGGCCTCTCACTGTTGTGGCCTCTCCCGTTGCGGAGCACAGGCTCCGGATGTGCAGGCTCAGTGGCCATGGCTCACGGGCCTGTGACATGTGGGATCTTCCCGGACCGGGGCACGAACCCATGTCCCCTGCATCAGCAGGCAGACTCTCAACCACTGCACCACCAGGGAAGCCCTGGTGTTGCTATTTTTCTAATCTTGGTCTAAATAGGTGTGTAGTAGTATCTCATTGTTTTAATTTTGAATTTCCTAATGATTTATGATGTTGCACATCTTCTCATATGCTTATTTGTCCTCTGTATATCTTGTTGGTTAAGGGTCTTTTCATATATTTTATCCATTTTTTATTCAGCTGTTTGCTTTCTTACTGTTAAATTTTACAATTTCTTTGTATGTTTTGGATAAAAGTCTTTATCAGATAAGTGTTTTGCAAATATTTTCTCCCAGGCTTTGGCTTGTATTTCCTTTGTCTTAGTGTCTTTCACAGAGCAAAAGTTTTTAATTTCAAAAAGACCAACCTATCACATTTTTCTTTCATGGAGTACATTTTTGGTGTTCCATTTAATAAGTCATTGCCAAACCCAACATCAGACATTCTCTTAGCTTATCTTCTAAAAATTTTACAGTTTTGCATTTCATATTTAGGATAATGATTTATTTTGAGTTAATATTTGTGAAAGGCATAGGTCTATGTCTAGATTTATTTTTGTAAATTGTATATGGATGTCCAGTTGTTCCAGCACCATCTGTTGAAAAGACTATTCTTTCTCCATTGAATTGCCTTTGCCCTGTGTCAAAGATCAATTGACTGTATTTGTGTGGATCTATTTCTGGGCTGTCTGTTGTGATCAGTTGATCTAGTTTTCTATTCTTTAACCAATACCACACATCTTGATTATGGCAGCTTTATATTGTCTTGAAGTTGGTTAGTGTCAATTCTCTGACTGTGTTTATCTTCTCCTGTACTATGTTGCTTATTCTAGGTCTTTTGATTTTGCATTTAAACTTCAGAATCAATATAACTTGCTGGGATTTTGATTGAGATTGTGTTAAATAGATTGCATTGGCAAGAATTGACATCTTAGCATAATTGAATAACCATTTCTCCAAACCTGATATACATATGTCCAACAAGCACATGAAAAGATGCTCAAGATTAGTCAGTAGTGAAATGCAAATTAAAACCACAGTGAGATACCACTTCACACCCATTAGAATGGCTACTATTATAAAAAAAAAAACACACAAAGAATTACCATATGACCCAACAATTTCACTTCTAGGTATATACACCAAATAACTGAAAACAGGTACTTAACAAATACTTGGATATGTGTGCTTACAGCAGCACTATTTGAAATAGCCAAAAGGTGGGAACAGTTCAAGTATCCATTAACAGATAAACAGAGAAGCAAAATGTGATGTAAACATACAATAGAATATTATTCAGCCATAAAAATCAAGGATATGCTGACCTAAATAGACATTTCTCCAAAGAAGACATATGGATGGCCAAGAGGCTCCTGAAAAGATGCTCAAAATCGCTAATTATTACAGAAATGCAAATCAAAACTGCAATGAGGTATCGCCTCACACCGGTCAGAATGACCATTATCATAAAGTCTACACATAATAAATGCTATAGAGGGTACGGAAAGAAGGGAACCCTCCTATACTGTTGGTGGGAATGTAAATTGGTGCAGCCACTATGGAGAACAGTATGGAGGTTCCTTAAAAAACTAACAATAGAGCTACCATATGATCCAGCAATAAGAGGGGAACCCTCCTATACTGTTGGTGGGAATGTAAATTGGTGCAGCCACTATGGAGAACAGTATGGAGGTTCCTTAAAAAACTAACAATAGAGCTACCATATGATCCAGCAATCCCACTCAAGGGCATATATCTGGAGAAAACTGTAATTGGAAAAGACATATGCACCTCAATGTTCATTGCAGCACTATTTACAATAGCTAAGATGTGGAAGCAACTAAAACGCCCATTGACAGATGAACAGATAAAGAAGATGTGGTCTATATGTACAATGGAATATTACTCAGCCATAAAAAAGAATGAAATAATGCCATTGGCAGCAACATGGATGGACCTAGAGATTATCATACTAAGAGAAGCAAGCCAGACACAGAAAGACAAATATCATATGATATCACTAATATGTGGAATCTAAGATTAAAAAAAGACACAAATGAACTTATTTCCAAAAGAGAGGGGGACTCACAGACACAGAAAACAACTTTATGGTTACCAAAGGGGAAAGGGGGTGTGTGAGGTATAAATTAGGAAGCTCGGATTAACATATACACAGTACAGTACTATGTACAAAACAGATAACCAACAAGGACCTACTGTATAGAACAGGGAACTATACTCAATATTATGTAATAACCTATAAGGGGAAAGAATCTGAAAAAGAATATGTACTGTACACCTGAAACTTGTAAACCTGTAAATCAACTATACTTCAATTTAAAAAAATTTTTAAATGAATGATGTGCTAATACATAGTACAACATACATGATTCTTGAAAACATTATATTAAATGAAAGAAGCCAGACACAAAAGGTCACATATTGAATGATTTCATTCATATTAAATATCCAGAGTAGGTAAATCCTTAGAGGCAGAAAACTGATGGAGGGTGAGGGGGTTAATGGGAAGTAATTGCTTAATGGTTATAGAGTTTTTCTTTTACGTTGATAAAATGTTTTGGAAGTAGATAGAAATAGTGGTTGCACAATATTTTGAATGTACTTAATGCCACTGGATTGATCTCCTGTGAAAGGGTTAATTTTATGTTATGTGAACTTCACCTCAAAAAAACATTTTTTTTAAGCATCTCTATTTGAAGGCATTAGAGAGTGATCCAGGCAGGACTTGATAAGCCCTGGTCCTGAGGAGAAAGGAAGCGAATTTTAGTGATTCTGACATTTAATACTTTTTCTGCATTAAACCATTTGCTGATTCTAAGCATCAGCTCAGGGGCTAAATAACTGAGCTGAAAGAAGTAAATGATAAAATCAGAAGCTCAGCAAAACTTTCAATAATTTGATGGGACTAAGATTGGGTGTAATGTGTGGGACAAAAATTAAGTTGTTTCCAATAATGAAGAGAGGCTCAAACAAACTAGAATAAGGATAAATTAGAAATAGACCAGCCTCAAGTAGACAAATTCAGCTAAAAAAAACCTCATTCCTAATTGAATTATGTGTTCCTACCCAAAAGAATGCCAGAAGCAAACTTGAATCCTTCTGGAGGAAGGTAAAATCATCCAGGTCTCTAATAATAATGAGTGTCTTGGTCAAGTTAATGAGAGCAAAGATGGAGTGTAAGGGATGGACGTAAAATGAAGTTAACTGAACTATCGACAATCAATTTGAGTTTGAGGGCAGGGAAGGAGTCAAAAGGAAGAAACTCAGAATTAAAATTTGAGCATCTAGGAGGATGGTAGTGGTATCACTTGAGTAGGACATAACACAGGAGGAGTGGGTTTAAGAAATGAAAGATCAAATAAGCTTGGATGGGGATTTACTATACTTTGAAGTATCTGTGGATTTGTTCCAGGTGTAGATGTGTCCTGTTACAGGAAAAGTGTCTAGAAAAACAATATTTTTTATACGTTTGGACCTGACTCTTTGCATTTGCCATCACTGGGCAGCCTGAATATACATGATGTGAATGCCACCTGTTAAAGTTCATCTGAAATAGCTATGTGGTTAAAGTCGAAAAAGTACAGACTGTCATGTTGGTAATGAACTCTCTTAAGTGCATAAAAGAAAATGAATTTATAAAAGTGAAATGGAAGTATTACTTTACATATATGAAGTAGAATTCCTAAGCTCATAGTCAATTAAAAAAATTTTTTATCTCAGCGTAGTTTTTCCATTCAACTGTGAACTTGATGCTACTGAAATATCAGTATATGCTGGAAACATATTCTCAGTTTGCAACTTTACAGAAGACATTCCTGTCTCAATCCCAGGTTATATAGAAAGCTTTAATAATATTTGAAAACTGTATATAACTAAAAAATGATTTACATGTTCAATTGTTTGCAAGCCTTTATCTAATTTATATTACATATCTTAACACATGATATTCTATGTTAATTTCTTTCTCTCTCAGCGTATTTACCTAAAAATCCCTTTCCAAGGAATTTTACTTCTTTCCATTGAGAATACTGGTTTTTAAATCAGCTCTGGGCTTTATAAGGAAACAAACAATTGATGAAAATTGATTAATCCATTTAAAAACAGATTATATAAAGTAAAATATGCACTTATTGTATTTGATATAAACATATACCTTATAAATATATTTTTTTTCTTTATTATAGTAAAGAGAGAGTGGCAGAAATCTAAAAAGAATGTCTATATTGGATACACATGAAGAATGAATAGAAGAGGGTTTACAAAGCATTTCATGAAAGGAAAAGTATACACCTTTGTTTTGGTAGAAAGATCAAATGGTTGATTTGAGCAATTTCAGAAAACTGAACTATATCCATTTTCAGAAAAGTGGTGAAAGTGTTGAAGAGTCAATCTATAACAACTGATCCAGAATCTCAGTTCATCTACTTAGATTTCAGCTCATACTCATGTCCTCCTCACAGAGAGTTCCCTATTGCAGAGCTCATTTAAAGCTAATCCAAGACATTAAACGTCCCTGATTATTGAAAGTAGTCCCTGCCAACTACTTGCTATAATGTCATAGGCAGAGATACTCCTGAATCATCCCCTCAGATGTAATACTGGATAAATCCACTGGCATTTGGAAAGGACTGAACCAGTAAAATCAGGACCCTGGGGTATTGTATCTAAGCTAGACCTCTAGAAAAAAATTTTAAAAAAACAACTTTTATTTATCATTGAGCAAAGACAGATAATATAAATTAATAGCAAAATTCAATTATAAGCCAAGCAACACACACAACAAGCCACTGAACTCTTCAGACAGACAATCACATAATAAGGTCTAAGTAATAGAATAGTCTTATGCCATCATAAAAGTAATCATTCATTAATCAATGTTGGTAAAATCTAACATTGCTTATCCTACATAGTTTTGTTACATTGCATATTTTATGGTTATGTTAGCTAAAAATGTATTATAGGTTTTGGCTAGTGAGTCACTCACTATAAATATACATGGTAGATTAATTTTTCAATTAAAATTTAGATTACATGAGAGGAATTCAGAATCATTATGAAATACCATTTAATTTTCTATTTAACCAAAGTGACAGCAGAAGATGTTAAAGGCAAAAACAGAAGGTTGTACAGTTGTTAATATTGAAAAGACTGGGATTTCTTAAGTAATCAAAAACCTGATAAAGACAATGTGAAGCACAGTAAATTATTTCAAGATGGAAAATCTTTGCTGTTCAGGCAGATTACTTAAATGTAAAGCAAAATCTTTGTTTATAATTTCTTATAAGAGAAGACCAACATCTAAACAAACTTTGTCCTTTCAACAGAAAGAAAATCAAATTCTAATTTTGCCCCAGCATACTTTTAATATTAAACCTCATTTTTAAAAAATTTAAATAAATCCCTTTGAATCTTAGCAAGCTTGAACACATATAAAATTTCTTTCCCAGGATTCCTTTTCCATAAACCTTCTAAACTTTCTTACATCCATTCAGTTTTTGTCCTATGTTTTTTTCCTTTTACTCATTCTGGAACAACCAGTCACTTTACTTTCCTTACCTACTTTTTGTACACAGTTGTTTCTTTTCACCCTCTAAGTAGTTTTAATTACATATATTTATTAGAATTCTTAACCCTTAGAATCCTTAATTCCTAGTGAAAACTAAGAAGTAAGCAATTGTGGACTGTCTGTTATGCTAGCATTCTGCATATTGGCAAATTTATAAATACATCTCTGAATTTCTAGAAGTATTGATGTATTCCTCCTCATAGTAAATTTTCCAGTGTGGCACAGACATGTTTACTAGTAGACCCAAATATCTCTAGCTCCTTGGTAAAAGAAAGCCAAAAATGAATAAACCTGTGTTCAGTAATTAATTTTTCAGTATTTTATCTTATTCCAAAACAATCTAGATATTCAATGAATATTCATCATTTAATTTTCTCAGCATACTGTAATGATTCAAGTTACCAAAAAGATTTTGGAAACTATTTTTAAGTAGACATACCATAAGGATAATTATTGTTGAAAAGCTCATTTATAAACTTTTATCTTATTTCTATTTAACTTATTTGTTCTTAACAATATATTTAGATTACTTGTGAAAATTCCATGAGACATTGAACAGCTAATCATCACCTTAAGTTCTCTTACTGACAAATTCTGTAACAGAGATAACATGAGCTTATTTGACTTTTAGTAAACCTAGGTAGAATAAAAGTTACATGCCTGTGTTATATTTACTATTAATAGCTCTAAAGATATGCCTGTTTTAATTAAACCAACAAGCTTAAACTAGCTTTTATTTACTGAAGACTATCCTAGATCACTTGAACTTGAAAATGTTTGGGTTAGTTTCTATATTTCTGAGAGTATGCTTGATTTATATAAATGCTTAGTTTTCTTTAAGCCAGTTAAATTGAGGTCTTTACAAATTAATTTTGGAAATTCCATTGGAGGCAGAAAGAAAATCACTCATCTATATAACGTACATACATAGATATACATAAACATATAGAGAGATGTAAACAGAGGTCTTACAGCTCTGGGTTCATAGAGGAGACTGGGTAGAACATTTACTTCTCAAAAGCACAAAGAAAAGATATCAGTTTCTCTAGGAAGAGTTTTTTTTTTCTAAGTCCAGATCTTTTGCAATATCGGCAAGCCTTTTAAGATGAATAGAGGAGGTCTGGGGACTGGTCAAAAGGATAGGTGGCCTTTGAATTATTTCTAGAGCTGCATTTCTGTTCTTGTAAAGACTGGATTTGTAAAACGAGTACAGTTGTTTTTTCACTCCTCAAAGAATGGGGTTGCAACCAGAATGAAATCAACAGGCTGACCCAGCCATCCAACTACATTATCTTTAATTTGCTTCTTTATATCAAGGAGAAGATTTTCAACTAAGGTGGAAATAAAAAACTCCTATGTTCTACATTTGGAACATATCTTTGGAATGTTGAGGTAAATCCTTCCACAAAGGCCTCAGAATCTTAGCTTAGGGAAGAAAGCTTAAAAAAAAAAAATGTTCCTATCTGGCTTTGAATATCAGCTTTCAATTTCACCAACATCTCACCATAGAGATTTTTTAGAAAATTTTATCAGGTTTCAGCTGGTACAAATAGTCAATATTCCTGGAAGTACTGAACAATCCCATGGATATAAGAAGCATCCCCAAAGAAAGTAAAGATACTACCCTCCTAAGATCCAGAGCCACGCCCAAGGAAAACCAAAAGAAAGAAAATTTCCCTGAGAGCCAGCAACGATTGGTGGGACCCTAGCCATAAATGGAGTGAAACCCACATTTCTGTTAAGCCATATTTTCGGGGCCCCCAACCTGACGGTTAAGCTGCCTGGACACACAAGAACCTGTGTGCCCCAGTCAGGCAGAAAGCCAAGTTCTTAGGACACAGAACAAGAAGCCAAACAAGAAGGCAATAGCTGTCCCTGGAGAGGATGGATCAACAACCAAAGAGTACCTGAAAGCAAATTTACAAGTCACAATTCAGAGATCTAACTCTTACACATGTTTTTTCCTGCCAATGTGAAAGAAAGGGGCAATATGAAATTTTACCTTCCTCTCTTACCCAGGGAACAAAAATAGACATCTGGGAGAGCTTTGATAAAAATTCTTACCCTTTGCCGGCTTCTGTCAGTTTTCCCAGCATCCTTTCTACAGGCTCTAGAGCAAGTGGGGTGTCCCAGCAAATCTCTCCCTGGTCACCAGAAACTGTGGAAGAGGAAAAATAATTTCCCTGTATCCTTTATGGTGAACGTTTGGCTGAGACCTCTTTTTCTTTAGAGCACCTGGTAAATGGATAAGCTAATCCAGGTTAAAAGTTCTCCACCGTGGCCACTGCAATCCAAGATGATCTTTGGTAAAGTTAACCCACTCGTGCAGTTTTAAAGCAAAATTTTACCCACCTGAAACCTCACACTGGACCCAGGCAGACCCAGCCCTACCCCAGACCCAGAAATGCTCAAAGTCTGAAAGCTCATGATGCAAAAGCTGCAGTGCTATGATCGGAGAGGGACTTACTCCCCACCTCCAAAGGCAGCAAGAAAACAGTGAACTGAAGGGGGCTCGACAGGTACCTTCACCTGCTGGCTCATTGCTCCTGGGGCCGTTGGGGGTCTCTTCAGTTCCCTCTTCCCAACTCCAGGACTGTTAAAAGATAAACTGAGGCATATTAAATTTAAGCGTTTATTTGAGCAAAAATCAATTCCAATCTGAGCTCTGAGGACATGTACGAAATGAAAAACCTTTACAGGCAGAAGGGAGCAGGAACAAGAAAGTTATACTGACAAAGAAGTGGGTTGGTTATTACAAAGTTACCTTCCTTTAGGGGATGGCAAAGATCTGTTACCTAATCGACAGATTACCTAACTAGTGCTGATCAGGTGATACTTGAATGCCTGAAGACTGATTTTCTGGGAGAGCCAAAACGTTAATTAAGTCTTGGTTTGCTGACATGGAATTTAGCGTAAGCAACTCAATTTTGGGCCTGTTGTCCTGCTTTTAACACACCTTAATGAACTAAATCCTGCTGTAATGCAGAGATTTATCATGTAAAGGTAATTCGTTTCATTATTAGACTGAGGTGGCTCTAATGCCGTGGCAGCCAATGTAAGCAAACCAAAATCTAAGCCTATGAATGCCTCAAGGACATGAAATTAAAATGTTAAGGACAACCGATTACAAACAGCCAACTAGGATTTAAGCTATAGCCAATCAATAATTTTCTTACTTTGCTTCCAAACTTTCTCTACATAAGTCTCTCCTCAAGCTCCTGTCAGCAGAGTGCTCCTAACCACTTCTGGTTTGCTGCTGCCCAATTTGAATCACTTTTTGCTCAGACCCTTAAAAGTTTTAATATACCTCAGTTTATGTTTTAACAGCTCCAAATGACTTTTTATCATTTTTCTGGATTCTCCTTTGATCCTTAAGCTTCCAGTTCTGTTCAAAACCCAGTGTCTGGCAGTAACAACTTTCCAAGTCTTATTTGATAATTCGAATCCATTGCAAGATGAGAAACTGTGACAGAGAAGAATAAATCTGACTCCGTATTGGATCTATTCCTTTAGCTCTAACCCTTGTGCTCTGTTGCCTGTGCTTGGTCACGCTGGCTCTGCATCTTTCTAAGAGAGTATTGCCTATAGCCAGAAATATGCAAGATAGCCCATTCTCAAGGCTCTGACCTTTATAAAAAGTTGCAGAACAGAAAATAACAATTGTCTTGTTGGAGGTTTACAGGAACATTGTGAGCAGACCTACATGGACAGCTGCCAGAACAAAGGATTCCTGCACCAAGAAATTTGTTAACAACCAGCCACGGTGCTCCTGCACTGCCTTTTTGTATGAAAGAAGCCTGAATTATAACTCGGGTAGATGGTTCTTTGGGACATTAATCCACCATCTTCTTGGTCTGCTGGCTTTCTGAATTAAGTTGCTGTTCCTTGCCCCACCAACTAGTCTATTTAGTGGCCTGTCCTGTGGCGAGCAGTACAAGCTTGGACTCGGTAACAAAACAAGACAACAGAGCTAACTGGAACTGGATATAAGAATAAGTTTTCCTGCTTTTAAGTCTCTTGGCTTTAACAGACCCACTAGATTCATAGTAAAGGAGGGGCATTTTAAACTTCCTGTTTGTAGCTCTGTTTGCCTCGGCTACAGCGGCTGAAATTTTAGCTGAGATCAAGTGGTATGCAAGTTACAATATTTTGCTATGCTGGTGACATTTCCTTTGCGATTAGATGGGCTAATAAGGGAAATCCTTCTACCTAATATGCTTGCTTTATGAAGAGACTATTTTTGGAGTGGTCAAAACACAGGCTTTGGGGTTCAACAGATTTGACTATAAGCCCCATTTAGTGGTGTGTGGGTTTAGGCAAGATGCTTTAACTTGCTAAGCTTCAATTACCTCATCTGTAGCCTAGAACAATACTGGACTCTTATAGAGCTGCTGTAAGGATTAAACGGTATAACGCATTAACCATATCACAGATAGGAAAGGTCACACGCCGTAAGCATTAACAAAGTTAGAGTTTATAACGATGATGACTTTTTATTGGAGAAGACCCATCTATACCCATACTTTAAAATTTGTCTGAGAGGTTTTTCTATCTTGCATTATATGAATTAGCACAGTATCAGGTGAGTGTGTCGTCATGAATCTGTAGAATAATAACTGTGATAGTCTATAATAATTCTATTTAATTAATACTTTTAAGGAAAATAAATTGGTTATTTTGCCCTGCAGAGGGCTAAAAAAGACTCCATTGAGTCTATTTATTCCAATAATAAAATGGGTTCCATTTAATAATTGTGAAAAACTAATTTTGACTAATTTTACAAAATTAATTAATTTATTTGGGAATAGGTAGTCATACTTTTCAGTTCCTGCTTCACGTAATTTTCAGAAAAAACTATAATTGGAAAGATATTTTAGTGAGGAAATATATAACTTTGATGTAGCCTATATCCTTGATTTAAAGTAAAGCTTTATTCCATTGCTGATGGTGGAAGTAGTTTGAAAGTTTTACAGCTTTGCTATGCAATCTGACCTTTACAACACCCCAAAAATGGATTTTACAACATGGTAATGCCATTCTTTTTCAACATAGCATAGTCATTTTAGACCACTGTAAGCTTGACACCTGATTTCACTTTAACAGCACCTGCCCACAGTACAATTAGCAGTCCATTTTTAAAGAAGGATTTCCATACTGCACAGATGGCATTCCTCATACCAGACAAGCAATGATGTATGTTTGGAAACCAGCCAAACTGTCTGCAAAAAAAATTGTGAGAATTTCAAGACAGGCACCTGAGCAGAAGCAAAGTTTTCCCTTTTCTCTCCAACTATAAAAGAACATCTGTTAAAGCCTATTCTCAACTTTTCTATTTATTCTCATCCGACTTGGTATATTATTAGTACAATTTCAAAGACTATAACCAAATTCTTGCTTTGGCTTGTGACACCCATGTACTGCCCATTAAGAAAATGTTCCAGAGCTACATTTTACAACGAATTTGGATCTACAGATACATCTTTGAATGGATGTCATGTCATTTCACTCATGAATTAATTCAACAAATATTTATTGCTTGCTACAACTAAAACCATGCCCCACGGACTTCACAGAAGCTGACGGCTAACGGGAACTCTTGAGCTTGTCCTAAAGAGCAACAGATATGGGAACAGCTTGTCAAAACCCCTCTGCTTGTAAAGGGCCTTCACTGATTAAGCTGGCGATATTTTTCCTTTTTCTTTTTCTCTCTTTCATTGCCTACCTTCCCAGCTTCAAGTAGCCCAGCTGTTTTACAAGAACTTGGAGTCAGCTCTTGTCCGGTGCGAGCCCGCTAAGGCCGGTTGGGACCACCGACCCTAAAACTGGGCCTGTGCAGATGAATGGCCTTTTGAAGTCAGAGGACTGGAAAATTCCACCCTCAGATCCTTCTAAGCCAGCGGTCCCCAACCTTTTTGGCACCAGGGACTGGTTTCGTGGAAGAAAATGTTTCCACAGACAGGGGTGGGGGAAGGGTGGTCAGGCGGTAATGGGAGCGATGGGGAGCTGCCGATGAAGCTTCCCTGGCTCACCTGCCGCTCTCCTCCTGCTGTGCAGCCGGTTCCTCAAAGGCCGAGGACCCGTAGCGGTCCGCGGCCTGGGGGCTGGGACCCCAGTTCTAAGCGCCTCCATTTTGAATATGCAGCTGCAATTCTGCAGACACGGAATACGCCTCCGCAGATTACCTCACCTCTTCCCGCTTCCAATAACCTTTCGCCAGCTTAGGACCACCAGGCGCACCCCATAAATATCCGAGCCCCAGGGGCTTCCCTGGTGGCGCAGTGGTTGAGAATCCGCCTGCCGATGCAGGGGACACGGGTTCGTGCCCCGGTCCGGGAGGCTCCCACACGCCGCGGAGCGGCTGGGCCCGTGAGCCACAACTACTGAGCCTGCGCGTCTGGAGCCTGTGCTCCGCAGCAAGAGAGGCCGCGACAGTGAGAGGCCCGCGCACCGCGATGAAGAGTGGCCCC